>NW_027034295.1:0-7730 GCF_034236695.1 Oncorhynchus nerka | reverse complement strand
AAACCCTGTTACTGCCACAGCTATTTAAAACCCTGTTACTGCCACAGCCATTTAAAAACCCTGTTACTGCCACAGCTATTTAAAACCCTGTTACTGCCACAGCTATTTAAAACCCTGTTACTGCCACAGCTATTTAAAACCCTGTTACTGCCACAGCTATTTAAAACCCTGTTACTGCCACAGCCATTTAGGCATCCCTGTTACTGCCACAGCTATTTAAAACCCTGTTACTGCCACAGCTATTTAAAACCCTGTTACTGCCACAGCCATTTAAAACCCTGTTACTGCCACAACTATTTAAAACCCTGTTACTGCCACAGCTATTTAAAACCCTGTTACTGCCACAGCCATTTAAAACCCTGTTACTGCCACAGCTATTTAAAACCCTGTTACTGCCACAGCTATTTAAAACCCTGTTACTGCCACAGCTATTTAAAACCCTGTTACTGCCACAGCTATTTAAAACCCTGTTACTGCCACAGCTACTGAAAACCCTGTTACTGCCACAGCTATTTAAAACCCTGTTACTGCCACAGCTATTTAAAACCCTGTTACTGCCACAGCTATTTAAAACCCTGTTACTGCCACAGCTATTTAAAACCCTGTTACTGCCACAGCTATTTAAAACCCTGTTACTGCCACAGCTACTGAAAACCCTGTTACTGCCACAGCTATTTAAAACCCTGTTACTGCCACAGCTATTTAAAACCCTGTTACTGCCACAGCTACTGAAAACCCTGTTACTGCCACAGCTATTTAAAACCCTGTTACTGCCACAGCTATTTAAAACCCTGTTACTGCCACAGCTATTTAAAACCCTGTTACTGCCACAGCTATTTAAAACCCTGTTACTGCCACAGCTATTTAAAACCCTGTTACTGCCACAGCTACTGAAAACCCTGTTACTGCCACAGCCATTTAAAACCCTGTTACTGCCACAGCTACTGAAAACCCTGTTACTGCCACAGCTATTTAAAACCCTGTTACTGCCACAGCTATTTAAAACCCTGTTACTGCCACAGCTATTTAAAACCCTGTTACTGCCACAGCTATTTAAAACCCTGTTACTGCCACAGCTACTGAAAACCCTGTTACTGCCACAGCTATTTAAAACCCTGTTTCTGCCACAGCCATTTAAAACCCTGTTACTGCCACAGCCATTTAAAACCCTGTTACTGCCACAGCCATTTAAAACCCTGTTACTGCCACAGCTATTTAAAACCCTGTTACTGCCACAGCCATTTAAAACCCTGTTACTGCCACAGCTACTGAATACCCTGTTACTGCCACAGCTATTTAAAACCCTGTTTCTGCCACAGCTATTTAAAACCCTGTTACTGCCACAGCTACTGAAAACCCTGTTACTGCCACAGCCATTTAAAACCCTGTTACTGCCACAGCTACTGAAAACCCTGTTACTGCCACAGCTATTTAAAACCCTGTTTCTGCCACAGCTATTTAAAACCCTGTTACTGCCACAGCTATTTAAAACCCTGTTACTGCCACAGCTATTTAAAACCCTGTTACTGCCACAGCTACTGAAAACCCTGTTACTGCCACAGCTATTTAAAACCCTGTTTCTGCCACAGCCATTTAAAACCCTGTTACTGCCACAGCTATTTAAAACCCTGTTACTGCCACAGCTATTTAAAACCCTGTTACTGCCACAGCTATTTAAAACCCTGTTACTATACAGCTATTTAAAACCCTGTTACTGCCACAGCCATTTAAAACCCTGTTACTGCCACAGCCATTTAAAACCCTGTTACTGCCACAGCTATTTAAACCCTGTTACTGCCACAGCCATTTAAAACCCTGTTACTGCCACAGCTACTGAAAACCCTGTTACTGCCACAGCTATTTAAAACCCTGTTACTGCCACAGCCATTTAAAACCCTGTTACTGCCACAGCTACTGAAAACCCTGTTACTGCCACAGCCATTTAAAACCCTGTTACTGCCACAGCTACTGAAAACCCTGTTACTGCCACAGCTATTTAAAACCCTGTTACTGCCACAGCTATTTAAAACCCTGTTACTGCCACAGCTACTGAAAACCCTGTTACTGCCACAGCTATTTAAACCCTGTTACTGCCACAGCTATTTAAAACCCTGTTACTGCCACAGCTATTTAAAACCCTGTTACTGCCACAGCCATTTAAAACCCTGTTACTGCCACAGCTACTGAAAACCCTGTTACTGCCACAGCTATTTAAAACCCTGTTACTGCCACAGCTATTTAAAACCCTGTTACTGCCACAGCTACTGAAAACCCTGTTACTGCCACAGCTATTTAAAACCCTGTTACTGCCACAGCTATTTAAAACCCTGTTACTGCCACAGCTATTTAAAACCCTGTTACTGCCACAGCTATTTAAAACCCTGTTACTGCCACAGCTACTGAAAACCCTGTTACTGCCACAGCTATTTAAAACCCTGTTACTGCCACAGCTATTTAAAACCCTGTTACTGCCACAGCTACTGAAAACCCTGTTACTGCCACAGCTATTTAAAACCCTGTTACTGCCACAGCTATTTAAAACCCTGTTACTGCACAGCTATTTAAACCCTGTTACACAGCTATTTAAAACCCTGTTACTGCCACAGCTATTTAAAACCCTGTTACTGCCACAGCTATTTAAAACCCTGTTTCTGCCACAGCCATTTAAAACCCTGTTACTGCCACAGCTATTTAAAACCCTGTTACTGCCACAGCTATTTAAAACCCTGTTACTGCCACAGCTATTTAAAACCCTGTTACTGCCACAGCTACTGAAAACCCTGTTACTGCCACAGCTATTTAAAACCCTGTTTCTGCCACAGCCATTTAAAACCCTGTTACTGCCACAGCCATTTAAAACCCTGTTACTGCCACAGCTATTTAAAACCCTGTTACTGCCACAGCCATTTAAAACCCTGTTACTGCCACAGCTACTGAATACCCTGTTACTGCCACAGCTATTTAAAACCCTGTTTCTGCCACAGCTATTTAAAACCCTGTTACTGCCACAGCTACTGAAAACCCTGTTACTGCCACAGCCATTTAAAACCCTGTTACTGCCACAGCTACTGAAAACCCTGTTACTGCCACAGCTATTTAAAACCCTGTTTCTGCCACAGCTATTTAAAACCCTGTTACTGCCACAGCTACTGAAAACCCTGTTACTGCCACAGCTATTTAAAACCCTGTTACTGCCACAGCTATTTAAAACCCTGTTACTGCCACAGCTATTTAAAACCCTGTTACTGCCACAGCCATTTAAAACCCTGTTACTGCCACAGCTACTGAAAACCCTGTTACTGCCACAGCTATTTAAAACCCTGTTACTGCCACAGCTATTTAAAACCCTGTTACTGCCACAGCTACTGAAAACCCTGTTACTGCCACAGCCATTTAAAACCCTGTTACTGCCACAGCTACTGAAAACCCTGTTACTGCCACAGCTATTTAAAACCCTGTTACTCCCACAGCTACTGAAAACCCTGTTACTGCCACAGCTACTGAAAACCCTGTTACTGCCACAGCTATTTAAAACCCTGTTACTGCCACAGCTACTGAAAACCCTGTTACTGCACAGCTATTTAAAACCCTGTTTCTGCCACAGCCATTTAAAACCCTGTTACTGCCACAGCTATTTAAAACCCTGTTACTGCCACAGCTATTTAAAACCCTGTTACTGCCACAGCTATTTAAAACCCTGTTACTGCCACAGCTACTGAAAACCCTGTTACTGCCACAGCTATTTAAAACCCTGTTACTGCCACAGCTATTTAAAACCCTGTTACTGCCACAGCTACTGAAAACCCTGTTACTGCCACAGCCATTTAAAACCCTGTTACTGCCACAGCTACTGAAAACCCTGTTACTGCCACAGCTATTTAAAACCCTGTTTCTGCCACAGCTATTTAAAACCCTGTTACTGCCACAGCTACTGAAAACCCTGTTACTGCCACAGCTATTTAAAACCCTGTTACTGCCACAGCTATTTAAAACCCTGTTACTGCCACAGCTATTTAAAACCCTGTTACTGCCACAGCCATTTAAAACCCTGTTACTGCCACAGCTACTGAAAACCCTGTTACTGCCACAGCTATTTAAAACCCTGTTACTGCCACAGCTATTTAAAACCCTGTTACTGCCACAGCTACTGAAAACCCTGTTACTGCCACAGCCATTTAAAACCCTGTTACTGCCACAGCTACTGAAAACCCTGTTACTGCCACAGCCATTTAAAACCCTGTTACTGCCACAGCTACTGAAAACCCTGTTACTGCCACAGCTATTTAAAACCCTGTTACTGCCACAGCTATTTAAAACCCTGTTACTGCCACAGCTATTTAAAACCCTGTTACTGCCACAGCTATTTAAAACCCTGTTACTGCCACAGCTACTGAAAACCCTGTTACTGCCACAGCTATTTAAAACCCTGTTTCTGCCACAGCCATTTAAAACCCTGTTACTGCCACAGCCATTTAAAACCCTGTTACTGCCACAGCTATTTAAAACCCTGTTACTGCCACAGCCATTTAAAACCCTGTTACTGCCACAGCTACTGAAAACCCTGTTACTGCCACAGCTATTTAAAACCCTGTTACTGCCACAGCTATTTAAAACCCTGTTACTGCCACAGCTACTGAAAACCCTGTTACTGCCACAGCCATTTAAAACCCTGTTACTGCCACAGCTACTGAAAACCCTGTTACTGCCACAGCTATTTAAAACCCTGTTTCTGCCACAGCTATTTAAAACCCTGTTACTGCCACAGCTACTGAAAACCCTGTTACTGCCACAGCTATTTAAAACCCTGTTACTGCCACAGCTATTTAAAACCCTGTTACTGCCACAGCTATTTAAAACCCTGTTACTGCCACAGCCATTTAAAACCCTGTTACTGCCACAGCTACTGAAAACCCTGTTACTGCCACAGCTATTTAAAACCCTGTTACTGCCACAGCTATTTAAAACCCTGTTACTGCCACAGCTACTGAAAACCCTGTTACTGCCACAGCCATTTAAAACCCTGTTACTGCCACAGCTACTGAAAACCCTGTTACTGCCACAGCCATTTAAAACCCTGTTACTGCCACAGCTACTGAAAACCCTGTTACTGCCACAGCTACTGAAAACCCTGTTACTGCCACAGCTATTTAAAACCCTGTTACTGCCACAGCTATTTAAAACCCTGTTACTGCCACAGCTATTTAAAACCCTGTTACTGCCACAGCTATTTAAAACCCTGTTACTGCCACAACTATTTAAAACCCTGTTACTGCCACAGCTATTTAAAACCCTGTTTCTGCCACAGCCATTTAAAACCCTGTTACTGCCACAGCTATTTAAAACCCTGTTACTGCCACAGCTATTTAAAACCCTGTTACTGCCACAGCTATTTAAAACCCTGTTACTGCCACAGCTATTTAAAACCCTGTTACTGCCACAGCTATTTAAAACCCTGTTACTGCCACAGCTACTGAAAACCCTGTTACTGCCACAGCTATTTAAAACCCTGTTTCTGCCACAGCCATTTAAAACCCTGTTACTGCCACAGCCATTTAAAACCCTGTTACTGCCACAGCCATTTAAAACCCTGTTACTGCCACAGCTATTTAAAACCCTGTTACTGCCACAGCCATTTAAAACCCTGTTACTGCCACAGCTACTGAATACCCTGTTACTGCCACAGCTATTTAAAACCCTGTTTCTGCCACAGCTATTTAAAACCCTGTTACTGCCACAGCTACTGAAAACCCTGTTACTGCCACAGCCATTTAAAACCCTGTTACTGCCACAGCTACTGAAAACCCTGTTACTGCCACAGCTATTTAAAACCCTGTTTCTGCCACAGCTATTTAAAACCCTGTTACTGCCACAGCTACTGAAAACCCTGTTACTGCCACAGCTATTTAAAACCCTGTTACTGCCACAGCTATTTAAAACCCTGTTACTGCCACAGCTATTTAAAACCCTGTTACTGCCACAGCCATTTAAAACCCTGTTACTGCCACAGCTACTGAAAACCCTGTTACTGCCACAGCTATTTAAAACCCTGTTACTGCCACAGCTATTTAAAACCCTGTTACTGCCACAGCTACTGAAAACCCTGTTACTGCCACAGCCATTTAAAACCCTGTTACTGCCACAGCTACTGAAAACCCTGTTACTGCCACAGCTATTTAAAACCCTGTTACTGCCACAGCTATTTAAAACCCTGTTACTGCCACAGCTACTGAAAACCCTGTTACTGCCACAGCTATTTAAAACCCTGTTTCTGCCACAGCTATTTAAAACCCTGTTACTGCCACAGCTACTGAAAACCCTGTTACTGCCACAGCTATTTAAAACCCTGTTACTGCCACAGCTATTTAAAACCCTGTTACTGCCACAGCTATTTAAAACCCTGTTACTGCCACAGCTATTTAAAACCCTGTTACTGCCACAGCTACTGAAAACCCTGTTACTGCCACAGCCATTTAAAACCCTGTTACTGCCACAGCTACTGAAAACCCTGTTACTGCCACAGCTATTTAAAACCCTGTTACTGCCACAGCTATTTAAAACCCTGTTACTGCCACAGCTATTTAAAACCCTGTTACTGCCACAGCTATTTAAAACCCTGTTACTGCCACAACTATTTAAAACCCTGTTACTGCCACAGCTATTTAAAACCCTGTTTCTGCCACAGCCATTTAAAACCCTGTTACTGCCACAGCTATTTAAACCCTGTTACTGCCACAGCTATTTAAAACCCTGTTACTGCCACAGCTATTTAAAACCCTGTTACTGCCACAGCTATTTAAAACCCTGTTACTGCCACAGCTATTTAAAACCCTGTTACTGCCACAGCTACTGAAAACCCTGTTACTGCCACAGCTATTTAAAACCCTGTTTCTGCCACAGCCATTTAAAACCCTGTTACTGCCACAGCCATTTAAAACCCTGTTACTGCCACAGCCATTTAAAACCCTGTTACTGCCACAGCTATTTAAAACCCTGTTACTGCCACAGCCATTTAAAACCCTGTTACTGCCACAGCTACTGAAAACCCTGTTACTGCCACAGCTATTTAAAACCCTGTTACTGCCACAGCTATTTAAAACCCTGTTACTGCCACAGCTACTGAAAACCCTGTTACTGCCACAGCCATTTAAAACCCTGTTACTGCCACAGCTACTGAAAACCCTGTTACTGCCACAGCTATTTAAACCCTGTTACTGCCACAGCTATTTAAAACCCTGTTACTGCCACAGCTACTGAAAACCCTGTTACTGCCACAGCTATTTAAAACCCTGTTACTGCCACAGCTATTTAAACCCTGTTACTGCCACAGCTATTTAAAACCCTGTTACTGCCACAGCCATTTAAAACCCTGTTACTGCCACAGCTATTTAAAACCCTGTTACTGCCACAGCTATTTAAAACCCTGTTACTGCCACAGCTATTTAAAACCCTGTTACTGCCACAGCTACTGAAAACCCTGTTACTGCCACAGCCATTTAAAACCCTGTTACTGCCACAGCTACTGAAAACCCTGTTACTGCCACAGCTATTTAAAACCCTGTTTCTGCCACAGCTATTTAAAACCCTGTTACTGCCACAGCTATTTAAAACCCTGTTACTGCCACAGCTATTTAAAACCCTGTTTCTGCCACAGCTATTTAAAAACCCTGTTACTGCCACAGCTATTTAAAACCCTGTTACTGCCACAGCTATTTAAAACCCTGTTACTGCCA
>NW_027034294.1:0-7730 GCF_034236695.1 Oncorhynchus nerka | reverse complement strand
GTAGAGTTCAGGTGGGAGTCAGGTTGAGTCCAGTGTGTGGGTAGAGTTCAGTGTGTGGGTAGAGTCTAGTGTGTTGGGTAGAGTCCAGGTGGGTAGAGTTCAGGGTGGGAGTCTAGTGTGTTGGGTAGAGTCCAGTGTGTTGCAGAGTTCAGTGTGTGGGTAGAGTCTAGTGTGTTGGGTAGAGTCCAGTGTGTTGGGTAGAGTTCAGTGTGTGGTAGAGTCTAGTGTGTTGGGTAGAGTCCAGTGTGTTGGGTAGAGTTCAGGGTGTGGGTAGAGTCCAGTGTCCGGGTAGAGTTCAGGTGTGGGTAGAGTCCAGTGTGTGGGTAGAGTTCAGTGGTGTGGGTAGAGTTCAGGGTGTTGGGTAGAGTCCAGTGTGTGGGTAGAGTTCAGGGTGGGTAGAGTCCAGTGTGTGGGTAGAGTTCAGGGTGTGGGTATAGTTCAGGGTGTGGGTAGAGTTCAGGGTGTGGGTAGAGTCCAGTGTGTGGGTAGAGTTCAGGGTGTAGGTAGCCCGGGGTGTGTGCATAGACTCAGTGCAAGATAGATACAATCAACATGTGATTTGTTATTTCGCAGTCTTGTTTCTCATGACTTTGGGGTAGAAGCTGTTCAGGGTCATTTTGGATCCAGACTTGATGCACGTAGCAACTTTCTGTGCTGTAGCAGAGAGAACCATCCTTGGCTTGGGCTGGATTTAGTCCTTGACAATTTAGTCCTTTGACAGTGTTTCCTCTGACACTGCCTGGTATAGAGGTCCTGGATGGCATGGCCAGTGATGTTCAATAGCTGGAGGGAGGGCTTTCTCCTATAGAGCTCAATTTTATGTAATGGTCTGCCTATCCATGACATAGACACAGACTCTCAAGTCTCGACCTTTAAGTCTTTATTGAAGACAGTATGGCCAATGATTGAGTGTTATCTGGCCCAGGGGTGTGAAGGTGAACGGAAAGGCACTGGAGCGAGGAACCACCCTTGCTGTCTCTGCCTGGCCGGTTCCCCTCTCTCCACTGGGATTCTCTGCCTCTAACCCTATTATGGTGGCTGAGTCACTGGATTACTGGTGCACTTCCATGTCGTCCCTAGGAGGGGTGCGTCTGTTGAGTGGGTTGAGTCTCTGACGGGATCTTCCTGTCTGGCCTGGCGCCCCCCATGGGTTTGTGACGTAGGGGTGATCTTCATGTGCTATACTCGGCCTTGTCTCAGGGTAGGAGGTTGGTGGTTGAAGATATACCTCTAGTGGTGTGGGCGCTGTGCTTTGGCAAAGTGGGTGGGGGTGGGGGTGGGGGGCTAGGGTCAGTCTGTTATATCTGGAGTATTTCTCCTGTCTTATCCGGTGTCCTGTGTGAATTTTAGTATGCTCCTTCTAATTTCTCTCTCTCCCTCCCTCTCGGAGGACCTGAGCCCTGGGACCTTGCTCTCAGGACTACCTGGCTTGATGACTACTTGCTATCCCCAGTCCACCTGCTGCTCCAGTTTCAACTGCTCTGCCTGCGGCTATGGAACCCTGACCTGTTCACCTGGCTGTGCTGCTGCTCCAGTTTCAGCTGCTCTGCCTGCGGCTATGGAACTCTGACCTATTCACCTGGACGTGCTGCTGCTCCAGTTTCAACTGCTCTGCCTGCGGCTATGGAACTCTGACCTGTTCACCTGGCCGTGCTGCTGCTCTCAGTTTCAACTGCTCTGCTCATGCGGCTATGGAACTCTGACCTGTTCACCTGGCTGTGCTGCTGCTCCAGTTTCAACTGCTCTGCCTGCGGCTATGTGAACCCCGACCTGTTCACCTGGACTGTGCTGCTGCTCCAGTTTCAATTGCTCTGCCTGCGGCTATGGAACCCTGAACCTGTTCACCTGGCTGTGCTGCTGCTCCAGTTTCAACTGCTCTGCCTGCGGCTATGGAACCCTGACCTGTTCACCTGGCTGTGCTGCTGCTCCAGTTTCAACTGCTCTGCCTGCGGCTATGGAACTCTGGACCTGTTCACCTGGCCGTGCTGCTGCTCCAGTTTCAGACTGCTCTGCCTGCGGCTATGGAACTCTGACCTGTTCACCTGGGCGTGCTGCTGCTCTGTCTTCTCAGCTGCTCTGGAGCTGCCTGGACTCTGTTCACCTCGGCCTGCTGCTGCTGCTCCAGTTTCAACTGCTCTGCCCGCGGCTATGGAACTCTGACCTGTTCACCTGGCTGTGCTGCTGCTCCAGTTTCAACTGCTCTGCCTGCGGCTATGGAACCCTGACCTGTTCACCTGGCTGTGCTGCTGCTCCAGTTTCAACTGCTCTGCCTGCGGCTATGGAACTCTGACCTGTTCACCTGGCTGTGCTGCTGCTCCAGTTTCAACTGCTCTGCCTGCGGCTATGGAACTCTGACCTGTTCACCTGGCCGTGCTGCTGCTCCAGTTTCAACTGCTCTGCCTGCGGCTATGGAACCCTGACCTGTTCACTCTGGCTGTGCTGCTGCCCAGTTTCAACTGCTCTGCCCTGGCGGCTATGGAACTCTGACCTGTTCACCTGGCTGTGCTGCTGCTCCAGTTTCAACTGCCTTCTGCCTCTGCTGGCTATGGAACTCTGACCTGTTCACCTTGGCTGTGCTGCTGCTCCAGTTTCAGCTGCTCTGCCTGCGGCTATGGAACTCTGACCTGTTCACCGGGACGGCTGCTGCTCCCAGTTTCAACTGCTCTACCCCACGGCCTATGGAACTCTGACCTGTTCACCTGGCTGTGCTGCTGCTCCAGCTCCAGCCTGCTCTTGCCTGCGGCTGTGGAACTCCTGACCTGTTCACACCGGCTGTGCTGCTGCTCCAGTTTCAACTGTTCTGTCAAAGTGTTGATGGAACTCTGACCTGTTCACCTGGCTGTGCTGCGCTGCCCAGTTTCAACTGCTCTGCCTGCGGCTATGGAACTCTGACCTGTTCACCTGGGCACGTTGCTGCTGCTCCAGTTTCAGCTGCTCTGCCTGCGGCTATGGAACTCTGACCTGTTCACCTGGCCGTGCTGCTGCTCCAGTTTCAACTGCTCTGCCTGCGGCTGTGGAACTCTGACCTGTTCACCTGGCTGTGCTGCTGCTCCAGTTTCAACTGCTCTGCCTGCGGCTATGGAACTCTGACCTGTTCACCTGGACGTGCTGCTGCTCCAGTTTCAACTGCTCTGCCCTGCGGCTATGGAACTCTGACCTGTTCACCTGGCTGTGCTGCTGCTCCAGTTTCAACTGCTCTGCCTGCGGCTATGGAACTCCTGACCTGTTCACCTGGCTGTGCTGCTGCTCCAGTTTCAACTGCTCTACCTGCGGCGCGGAACCCTGACCTGTTCACCTGGACGTGCTGCTGCTCCAGTTTCAACTGCCCTGCCCGCGGCTATGGAACTCCTGACCTGTTCACCTGGCTGTGCTGCTGCTCCAGTTTCAACTGCTCTGCCTGCGGCTATGGAACTCTGACCTGTTCACCTGGCTGTGCTGCTGCTCCAGTTTCAACTGCTCTGCCTGCGGCTATGGAACTCTGACCTGTTCACCTGGACGTGCTGCTGCTCCAGTTTCAACTGCTCTGCCTGCGGCTATGGAACTCTGACCTGTTCACCTGGCTGTGCTGCTGCTCCAGTTTCAACTGCTCTGCCTGCGGCTATGGAACTCTGACCTGTTCACCTGGCCGTGCTGCTGCTCCAGTTTCAACTGCTCTGCCTGCGGCTATGGAACCCTGACCTGTTCACCTGGCTGTGCTGCTGCTCCAGTTTCAACTGCTCTGCCTGCGGCTATGGAACTCTGACCTGTTCACCTGGCTGTGCTGCTGCTCCAGTTTCAACTGCTCTGCCTGCGGCTATGGAACTCTGACCTGTTCACCTGGCTGTGCTGCTGCTCCAGTTTCAACTGCTCTGCCTGCGGCTATGGAACTCTGACCTGTTCACCTGGCCGTGCTGCTGCTCCAGTTTCAACTGCTCTGCCTGCGGCTATGGAACCCTGACCTGTTCACCTGGCTGTGCTGCTGCTCCAGTTTCAACTGCTCTGCCTGCGGCTATGGAACTCTGACCTGTTCACCTGGCCGTGCTGCTGCTCCAGTTTCAACTGCTCTGCCTGCGGCTATGGAACTCTGACCTGTTCACCTGGCCGTGCTGCTGCTCCAGTTTCAACTGCTCTGCCTGCGGCTATGGAACTCTGACCTGTTCACCTGGCCGTGCTGCTGCTCCAGTTTCAACTGCTCTGCCTGGCGGCTATGGAACTCTGACCTGTTCACCTGGCCGTGCTGCTGCTCCAGTTTCAACTGCTCTGCCTGCGGCTATGGAACTCCTGACCTGTTCACCTGGCTGTGCTGCTGCTCCAGTTTCAACTGCTCTGCCTGCGGCTATGGAACTCTGACCTGTTCACCTGGCCGTGCTGCTGCTCCAGTTTCAACTGCTCTGCCTGCGGCTATGGAACTCTGACCTGTTCACCTGGCCGTGCTGCTGCTCCAGTTTCAACTGCTCTGCCTGCGGCTATGGAACTCTGACCTGTTCACCTGGCCGTGCTGCTGCTCCAGTTTCAACTGCTCTGCCTGCGGCTATGGAACCCTGACCTGTTCACCTGGCCGTGCTGCTGCTCCAGTTTCAACTGCTCTGCCTGCGGCTATGGAACCCTGACCTGTTCACCTGGCTGTGCTGCTGCTCCAGTTTCAACTGCTCTGCCTGCGGCTATGGAACTCTGACCTGTTCACCTGGCCGTGCTGCTGCTCCAGTTTCAACTGCTCTGCCTGCGGCTATGGAACTCTGACCTGTTCACCTGGCTGTGCTGCTGCTCCAGTTTCAACTGCTCTGCCTGCGGCTATGGAACTCTGACCTGTTCACCTGGCCGTGCTGCTGCTCCAGTTTCAACTGCTCTGCCTGCGGCTATGGAACTCTGACCTGTTCACCTGGCTGTGCTGCTGCTCCAGTTTCAACTGCTCTGCCTGCGGCTATGGAACTCTGACCTGTTCACCTGGCTGTGCTGCTGCTCCAGTTTCAACTGCTCTGCCTGCGGCTATGGAACTCTGACCTGTTCACCTGGCTGTGCTGCTGCTCCAGTTTCAACTGCTCTGCCTGCGGCTATGGAACTCTGACCTGTTCACCTGGCTGTGCTGCTGCTCCAGTTTCAACTGCTCTGCCTGCGGCTATGGAACTCTGACCTGTTCACCTGGCTGTGCTGCTGCTCCAGTTTCAACTGCTCTGCCTGCGGCTATGGAACTCTGACCTGTTCACCGGACGTGCTGCTGCTCCAGTTTCAACTGCTCTGCCTGCGACTATGGAACTCTGACCTGTTCACCTGGCTGTGCTGCTGCTCCAGTTTCAACTGCTCTGCCTGCGGCTATGGAACTCTGACCTGTTCACCTGGCTGTGCTGCTGCTCCAGTTTCAACTGCTCTGCCTCGGCTATGGAACCCTGACCTGTTCACCTGGCTGTGCTGCTGCTCCAGTTTCAACTGCTCTGCCTGCGGCTATGGAACTCCTGACCTGTTCACCTGGCTGTGCTGCTGCTCCAGTTTCAACTGCTCTGCCTGCGGCTATGGAACTCTGACCTGTTCACCTGGCGTGCTGCTGCTCCAGTTTCAACTGCTCTGCCTGCGGCTATGGAACTCTGACCTGTTCACCTGGCCGTGCTGCTGCTCCAGTTTCAACTGCTCTGCCTGCGGCTATGGAACTCTGACCTGTTCACCTGGCTGTGCTGCTGCTCCAGTTTCAACTGCTCTGCCTGCGGCTATGGAACTCTGACCTGTTCACCTGGCTGTGCTGCTGCTCCAGTTTCAACTGCTCTGCCTGCGGCTATGGAACTCTGACCTGTTCACCTGGCCGTGCTGCTGCTCCAGTTTCAACTGCTCTGCCTGCGGCTATGGAACTCTGACCTGTTCACCTGGCTGTGCTGCTGCTCCAGTTTCAACTGCTCTGCCTGCGGCTATGGAACTCTGACCTGTTCACCTGGCCGTGCTGCTGCTCCAGTTTCAACTGCTCTGCCTGCGGCTATGGAACTCTGACCTGTTCACCTGGCTGTGCTGCTGCTCCAGTTTCAACTGCTCTGCCTGCGGCTATGGAACTCTGACCTGTTCACCTGGCCGTGCTGCTGCTCCAGTTTCAACTGCTCTGCCTGCGGCTATGGAACTCTGACCTGTTCACCTGGCCGTGCTGCTGCTCCAGTTTCAACTGCTCTGCCTGCGGCTATGGAACTCTGACCTGTTCACCTGGCCGTGCTG
Organism: Oncorhynchus nerka; assembly: GCF_034236695.1. Classification (NCBI taxonomy): domain Eukaryota; kingdom Metazoa; phylum Chordata; class Actinopteri; order Salmoniformes; family Salmonidae; genus Oncorhynchus; species Oncorhynchus nerka. Next base: position 1,562 of record NW_027034294.1, on the reverse strand, counting down.
CTGCTCCAGTTTCAACTGCTCTGCCTGCGGCTATGGAACTCTGACCTGTTCACCTGGCCGTGCTGCTGCTCCAGTTTCAACTGCTCTGCCTGCGGCTATGGAACTCTGACCTGTTCACCTGGCTGTGCTGCTGCTCCAGTTTCAACTGCTCTGCCTGCGGCTATGGAACTCTGACCTGTTCACCTGGCTGTGCTGCTGCTCCAGTTTCAACTGCTCTGCCTGCGGCTATGGAACTCTGACCTGTTCACCTGGTCGTGCTGCTGCTCCAGTTTCAACTGCTCTGCCTGCGGCTATGGAACTCTGACCTGTTCACCTGGCCGTGTTTCTGCTCCAGTTTCAACTGCTCTGCCTGCGGCTATGGAACTCTGACCTGTTCACCTGGCTGTGCTGCTGCTCCAGTTTCAACTGCTCTGCCTGCGGCTATGGAACTCTGACCTGTTCACCTGGCTGTGCTGCTGCTCCAGTTTCAACTGCTCTGCCTGCGGCTATGGAACTCTGACCTGTTCACCTGGCCGTGCTGCTGCTCCAGTTTCAACTGCTCTGCCTGCGGCTATGGAACTCTGACCTGTTCACCTGGCTGTGCTGCTGCTCCAGTTTCAACTGCTCTGCCTCAAGTGGCTATGGAACCTGACCTGTTCACCTGGCTGCAGCTGCTGCTCCAGTTTCAACTGCTCTGCCTGCGGCTATGGAACTCTGACCTGTTCACCGGACGTGCTGCTGCTCCAGTTTCAACTGCTCTGCCTGCGACTATGGAACTCTGACCTGTTCACCTGGCTGTGCTGCTGCTCCAGTTTCAACTGCTCTGCCTGCGGCTATGGAACTCTGACCTGTTCACCTGGCTGTGCTGCTGCTCCAGTTTCAACTGCTCTGCCTGCGGCTATGGAACTCTGACCTGTTCACCTGGCTGTGCTGCTGCTCCAGCTTCAACTGCTCTGCCTGCGGCTATGGAACCTGACCTGTTCACCTGGCTGTGCTGCTGCTCCAGTTTCAACTGCTCTGCCTGCGGCTATGGAACTCTGACCTGTTCACCTGGCAGTGCTGCTGCTCCAGTTTCAACTGCTCTGCCTGCGGCTATGGAACTCTGACCTGTTCACCTGGCTGTGCTGCTGCTCCAGTTTCAACTGCTCTGCCTGCGGCTATGGAACTCTGACCTGTTCACCTGGTCAGTGCTGCTGCTCCAGTTTCAACTGCTCTGCCTGCGGCTATGGAACTCTGACCTGTTCACCTGGCTGTGCTGCTGCTCCAGTTTCAACTGCTCTGCCTGCGGCTATGGAACTCTGACCTGTTCACCTGGTCAGTGCTGCTGCTCCAGTTTCAACTGCTCTGCCTCGCGTGCTCATGGAACTCTGACCTGTTCACCTGGCTGTGCTGCTGCTCCAGTTTCAACTGCTCTGCCTGCGGCTATGGAACTCTGACCTGTTCACCTGGTGCTGCAGGCTGCTCCAGTTTCCACTGCCTCTGCCTGCGGCTATGGAGACTCTGACCTGTTCACCTGCTCGTTGACTGCTGCTCCAGTTTCAACTGCTTTCTGCCTGCGGCTATGGAACTCTGACCTGTTCACC
>NW_027034293.1:0-7730 GCF_034236695.1 Oncorhynchus nerka | reverse complement strand
GAAAGAGAGGACAGAACAGAAAGAGAGGACAGAACAGAGAGAGAGAAGACAGAACAGATAGATAGGACAGAACAGAGAGAGAGAGAGAGAGAGAGAGAGAGAGAGAGAGAACAGAACAGAGAAAGAGAACATAATATGCAATGTTATCCACACAGGTACTAGCTAAAGCCACTAGCTAGTCACCTTTCGGTTACTGGCGCCAAACCACTAGCCACTAGGCTTTCTGCCGCTTACCGGCTGTACTACTGGACTCCTCCTTAGCTCGTGACTTTGAGAGACTAACTGTCTGTCTCTTTATGAAGAAATGAGTCAGTTGACTCCCTGAGACTACCTGTCTGTTCTACACCTTCACTATAACCCAACCCCCAACCTCCTCTGCTCATCTGCAACTCACCAACCGGTGTGTTCCAGAACAGGAGCAGGAGCCTAAGGGAGAGTGTGGCTCTCAGATGTGTGAATCACAGTTTATATAAGGTCTCATTGTATCACGGAGCACCAGCCAGATCTGTCCTGTTTTTGCGCCGTCTTCATGATCATTGCAATGCGCTGGAGTTGGCAAAACAGTGCCTATAGATCTGGGACCAGGACTACAGCAGAGACACCTCTCTCAGGTTTTACATACCTCTATTCCCCCCTGAAGCCCAACAACAGGCTGACGATATGACGCTCGTTGTTTGATGAATATTAAGCTTCAGTATTTTGACTATTTGAGCTCTCTTTGCCAGAAGTGTCCATTATATCTTTACGGGGTTGTCGGGGCGCTTCGTTGTATCTGGGGTGGCAGAGGGCCTGGTGGTTGGGCTGTTGGACTTTAGGAACCGAAAGGTTGCCAGGTCGCATCCCCAAGCTGATGAGGGTACAAATCTGTTGTCCCCCCTGAACAAGGCTGTTAACGCACTGTTCCTAGGCCGTTGTTGAAAATAAGAATTTGTTTCTTAACTGACTTACCTGGGGCGGCAGGGTAGCCTAGTGTTTAGAGCGTTGGACTAGTAACCCAAAGGTTGCAAGTTCAAATCCCTGAGCTGACAAGGTAAAAATCTGTCATTCTGCCCTTGAACAGGCAGTTAACCCACTGTTCCCAGGGCCGTCATTGAAAATAAGAATTTGTTCTTAACTGACTTAACTTTGTGTGATGTGTTCAATGTGTTCAGTGTGTGATGTGTTCAGTGTGTGATGTATTCAGTGTGTGATGTATTCAGTGTGTGATGTGTTCAGTGTGTGATGTATTCAGTGTTTCAGTGTGTGATGTATTCAGTGTGTGATGTGTTCAGTGTGTGATGTATTCAGTGTGTGATGTGTTCAGTGTGTGATGTGTTGTTCAGTGTGTGATGTGTTCAGTGTGTGATGTATTCAGTGTGTTCAGTGTGTGATGTATTCAGTGTGTGATGTATTCAGTGTGTGATTCAGTGTGTGATGTGTTCAGTGTGTGATGTGTTCAGTGTGTGATGTGTTCAGTGTATTCAGTGTGTGATGTATTCAGTGTGTGATGTATTCAGTGTGTGATGTATTCAGTGTGTGATGTGTTCAGTGTGTGATGTGTTCAGTGTGTTCAGTGTGTGATGTATTCAGTGTGTGATGTGTTCAGTGTGTGATGTATTCAGTGTGTGATGTATTCAGTGTGTGATGTATTCAGTGTGTGATGTATTCAGTGTGTTCAGTGTGTGATGTATTCAGTGTGTGATGTGTTCGGTGTGTGATGTATTCAGTGTGTTCAGTTCAGTGTGTGATGTATTCAGTGTGTGATGTTTCAGTGTGTGATGTGTTCAGTGTGTGATGTGTTCAGTGTGTGATGTATTCAGTGTGTGATGTATTCAGTGTGTGATGTGTTCAGTGTGTGATGTGTTATTCAGTGTGTGATGTATTCAGTGTGTGATTCAGTGTGTGATGTGTTCAGTGTGTGATGTGTTCAGTGTGTGATGTATTCAGTGTGTGATGTGTTCAGTGTGTGATGTGTGATTCAGTGTGTGATGTATTCAGTGTATTCAGTGTATGATGTATTCAGTGTGTGATGTGTTCAGTGTGTGATGTATTCAGTGTGTGATGTGTTCAGTGTGTGATGTGTTCAGTGTATTCAGTGTTCAGTGATGATTATTCAGTGTGTGATGTATTCGGTGTGATGTATTCAGTGTGTTCAGTGTGTGATGTGTTCAAGTGTGATGTATTCAGTGTGTGATGTATTCAGTGTGTGATGTATTCAGTGTGTGATTTATTCAGTGTGATGTGTTCAGTGTGTGATGTATTCAGTGTGTGATGTCAGTGTGTGATGATTCAGTATGTCAGTGTGTGATGTATTCAGTGTGTGATGTGTTCAGTGTGTGATGTATTCCAGTGTGTGATGTGTTCAGTGTGTGATGTGTTCAGTGTGTGATGTATTCAGTGTGTGATGTGTTCAGTGTGTGATGTGTTCCAGTGTGTGATGTATTCAATGTGTGATGTGTTCAATGTGTGATGTGTATTCAGTGTGTGATGTGTTCAGTGTGTGATGTATTCAGTGTGTGATGTGTTCAGTGTGTGATGTATTCAATGTGTGATTTATTCAGTGTGTGATGTATTCAGTGTGTGATGTGTTCAGATGTATTCAGTGTGTGATGTGTTCAGTGTGTGATTCAGTGTGTGATGTATTCAGTGTGTGATGTATTCAGTGTGTGATGTATTCAGTGTGTGATGTATTCAGTGTGTGATGTATTCAGTGTGTGATGTATTCAGTGTGTGATGTGTTCAGTGTGTGATGTGTTCGGTGTGTGATGTATTCAGTGTATTCAGTGTGTGTATTCAGTGTGTTCCAGTTTCAGTGTGTGATGTGTTCAGTGTGTGATGTATTCAGTGTGTGATGTATTCAGTGTGTTGTGTTCAGTGTGTGATGTATTCAGTGTGTGATGTATTTAGTGTGTTCAGTTTGTGATGTGTTCAGTGTGTGATGTGTTCAGTGTGTGATGTTTCAGTGTGTGATGTGTTCAGTGAGTGATGTATTCAGTGTGTTCAGTGTGTGATGTGTTCAGTGTGTGATGTATTCAGTGTGTGATGTATTCAGTGTGTGATGTATTCAGTGTGTTCAGTGTGTGATGTGTTCAGTGTGTGATGTATTCAGTGTGTTCAGTGTGTGATGTGTTCAGTGTGTGATGTATTCAGTGTGTGATGTGTTCAGTGTGTGATGTGTTCAGTGTGTGATGTATTCAGTGTGTGTGTATTCAGTGTGTGATGTGTTCAGTGTGTGATGTGTTCAATGTTCGATTATTCAGTGTGTGATGTATTCAGTGTGTGATGTGTTCAGTGTGTGATGTATTCAGTGTGTGATGTGTTCAGTGTGTGATGTGTGTGATGTATTCAGTGTGTGATGTATTCAGTGTGTGATGTGTTCAGTGAGTGATGTGTTCAGTGTATTCAGTGTGTGATGTATTCAGTGTGTGATGTGTTCAGTGTGTGATGTATTCAGTGTGTGATGTGTTCAGTGTGTGATGTATTCAGTGTGTGATGTGTTCAGTGTGTGATGTATTCAGTGTGTGATGTATTCAGTGTGTTCAGTGTGTGATGTATTCAGTGTGTGATGTGTTCAGTGTGTGATGTATTCAGTGTGTGATGTGTTCAGTGTGTGATGTATTCAGTGTGTGATGTATTCAGTGTGTGATGTGTTCAGTGTGTGATGTATTCATTCAGTGTGTGATGTGTTCAGTGTGTGATGTATTCAGTGTGTGATGTGTTCAGTGTGTGATGTATTCAGTGTGTGATGTATTCAGTGTGTGATGTGTTCAGTGTGTGATGTATTCAGTGTGTGATGTGTTCAGTGTGTGATGTATTCAGTGTGTGATGTGTTCAGTGTGTGATGTATTCAGTGTGTGATGTGTTCAGTGTGTGATGTGTTCAGTGTATTCAGTGTGTGATGTATTCAGTGTGTGATGTATTCAGTGTGTGATGTATTCAGTGTGTGATGTATTCAGTGTGTGATGTGTTCAGTGTGTGATGTGTTCAGTGTGTGATGTATTCAGTGTGTGATGTGTTCAGTGTGTGATGTATTCAGTGTGTGATGTATTCAGTGTGTGATGTGTTCAGTGTGATGTATTCAGTGTGTTCAGATGTGTTCAGTGTGTGATGTATTCAGTGTGTGATGTATTCAGTGTGTGATGTGTTCAGTGTGTGATGTATTCAGTGTGTGATGTATTCAGTGTGTGATGTGTTCAGTGTGTGATGTGTTCAGTGTGTTCAGTGTGTGATGTATTCAGTGTGTGATGTATTCAGTGTGTGATGTGTTCAGTGTGTGATGTATTCAGTGTATTCAGTGTGTGATGTATTCAGTGTGTGATGTGTTCAGTGTATTCAGTGTGTGATGTATTCAGTGTGTGATCTGTTCAGTGTGTGATGTATTTAGTGTGTGATGTGTTCAGTGTGTGATGTATTCAGTGTATTCAGTGTGTGATGTATTCAGTGTGTGATGTGTTCAGTGTATTCAGTGTGTGATGTGTTCAGTGTGTGATATATTCAGTGTGTGATGTGTTCAGTGTGTGATGTATTCAGTGTATTCAGTGTCTGATGTATTCAGTGTGTGATGTATTCAGTGTGTGATGTGTTCAGTGTGTGATGTATTCAGTGTGTGATGTGTTCAGTGTGTGATGTATTCAGTGTATTCAGTGTGATGTATTCAGTGTGTGATGTGTTCAGTGTGTGATGTATTCAGTGTGTGATGTGTTCAGTGTGTGATGTATTCAGTGTGTTCAGTGTGTGATGTATTCAGTGTGTGATGTATTCAGTGTGTGATGTATTCAGTGTGTGTGTGTTCAGTGTGATGTGTTCAGTGTGTGATGTATTCAGTGTGTGATGTATTCAGTGTGTGATGTGTTCAGTGTGTGATGTATTCGAGTGTGTGATGTATTCAGTGTGTGATGTCAGTGTGTGATGTGTTCAGTGTGTGATGTATTCAGTGTTCAGTGTGTGATGTGTTCAGTGTGTGATGTGTTCAGTGTGTGATGTATTCAGTGTGATGCATTCAGTGTGTGATGTATTCCGGTGTGTGATGTATTCAGTGTGTGATGTGTTCAGTGTGATGTATTCAGTGTGTGATGTGTTCAGTGTGTGATGTGTTCAGTGTGTGATGTATTCAGTGTATGTCAGTGTGTGATGTGTTCAGTGTATTATTCAGTGTGTGATGTATTCAGTGTGTTGTGTTTAGTGTGTGATGTGTTCAGTGTGTGATGTATTCAGTGTGTGATTCAGTGTGTGATGTGTTCAGTGTGTGATGTGTTCAGTGTGTGATGTATTCAGTGTGTGATGTGTTCAGTGTGTGATGTATTCAGTGATGTGTTCAGTGTGTGATGTGTTCAGTGTGTGATGTATTCAGTGTGTGATGTGTTCAGTGTGTTCAGTGTGTGATGTGTTCAGTGTGTGATGTGTTCAGTGTTGATGTGTTCAGTGTGGTGATGTTCAGTGTGTGATGTATTCAGTGTGTGATGTATTCAGTGTGTGATGTTATTCAGTGTGTGATGTATTCAGTGTGTGATTCAATTCAGTGTGTGATGTGTTCAATGTGTGATGTATTCAGTGTGTATGTGTTCAGTGTGTGATGTGTTTAGTGTGTGATGTATTCAGTGTATTCAGTGTGTGATGTATTCAGTGTGTGATGTGTTCAGTGTGTGATGTATTCAGTGTGTGATGTGTTCAGTGTGTGATGTATTCAGTGTATGCAGTGTGTGATGTATTCAGTGTGTGATGTGTTCAGTGTATTCAGTGTGTGATGTGTTCAGTGTGTGGTGTTCAGTGTGTGATATATTCAGTGTGTGATGTGTTCAGTGTGTGATGTATTCAGTGTATTCAGTGTGTGATGTATTCAGTGTATTCAGTGTGTGATGTATTCAGTGTGTGATGTGTTTAGTGTGTGATGTATTCAGTGTGTGATGCATTCAGTGTGTGATGTGTGTGATGTGTTCAGTGTGTGATGTATTCAGTGTGTGATGTATTCAGTGTGTGATGTGTTCAGTGTGTTATGTATTCAGTGTGTGATGTATTCAGTGTGTGATGTGTTCAGTGTGTGATATTGTGTATTCAGTGTGTGATGTGTTCAGTGTGTGATGTGTATTCAGTGTGTGATGTGTTCAGTGTGTGATGTCTTCAGTGTGTGATGTATTCAGTGTGTGATGTATTCAGTGTGTGATGTATTCAGTGTGTGATGTATTCAGTGTGTGATGTGTTCAGTGTGTGATGTGTTCAGTGTGTGATGTGTTCAGTGTGTGATGTGTTCAGTGTGTGATGTATTCAGTGTGTGATGTATTCAGTGTGTGATGTGTTCAGTGTGTGATGTATTCAGTGTGTGATGTATTCAGTGTGTGATGTGTTCAGTGTGTGATGTATTCAGTGTGTTCAGTGTGTGATGTGTTCAGTGTGTGATGTATTCAGTGTGTGATGTATTCAGTGTGTGATGTGTTCAGTGTGTGATGTATTCAGTGTGTGATGTATTCAGTGTGTGATGTGTTCAGTGTGTGATGTATTCAGTGTATTCAGTGTGTGATGTATTCAGTGTGTGATGTATTCAGTGTGTGATGTGTTCAGTGTGTGCTGTGTTCAGTGTGTTCAGTGTGTGATGTATTCAGTGTGGTGTATTGAAGTGTGTTCAGTGTGTGATGTGTTCAGTGTGTGATGTATTCAGTGTATTCGGTGTGTGATGTATTCAGTGTGTGATGTGTTCAGTGTGTGATGTATTCAGTGTGTGATGTGTTCAGTGTGTGATATTTTCAGTGTGTGATGTATTCAGTGTATTCAGTGTGTGATGTGTTCAGTGTGTGATGTATTCAGTGTGTGATGTATTCAGTGTGTGATGTGTTCAGTGTGTGATGTATTCAGTGTATTCAGTGTGTGATGTATTCAGTGTGTGATGTGTTCAGTGTGTGATGTATTCAGTGTGTGATGTGTTCAGTGTGTGATGTATTCAGTGTGTGATGTATTCAGTGTGTGATGTATTCAGTGTGTGATGTGTTCAGTGTGTGATGTATTCAGTGTGTGATGTGTTCAGTGTGTGATGTGTTCAGTGTGTGATGTATTCAGTGTGTGATGTATTCAGTGTGTGATGTATTCAGTGTGTGATGTGTTCAGTGTGTGATGTATTCAGTGTGTGATGTATTCAGTGTGTGATGTGTTCAGTGTGTGATGTATTCAGTGTGTGATGTATTCAGTGTGTGATGTATTCAGTGTGGATGTGTTCAGTGTGTGATGTGTTCAGTGTGTGATGTGTTCAGTGTGTGATGTATTCAGTGTGTGATGTGTTCGTTGTGATGTATTCAGTGTGTGATGTATTCAGTGTGTGATGTGTTCAGTGTGTGATGTATTCAGTGTGTGATGTATTCAGTGTGTGATGTGTTCAGTGTGTGATGTGTTCAGTGTGTGATGTATTCAGTGTGTGATGTGTTCAGTGTGTGATGTGATTCAGTGTGTGATGTGTTCAGTGTGTGATGTATTCAGTGTGTGATGTGTTCAGTGTGTGATGTATTCAGTGTGTGATGTGTTCAGTGTGTGATGTATTCAGTGTGTGATGTGTTCAGTGTGTGATGTGTTCGGTGTGTGATGTGTTCGATGTGTGATGTATTCAGTGTGTGATGTATTCAGTGTGTGATGTATTCAGTGTGTGATGTGTTCAGTGTGTGATGTATTTCAGTGTGTGATGTATTCAGTGTGTGATGTATTCAGTGTGTGATGTATTCAGTGTGTGATGTATTCAGTGTGTGATGTATTCAGTGTGTGATGTATTCAGT
>NW_027034292.1:0-7729 GCF_034236695.1 Oncorhynchus nerka | reverse complement strand
ACCACAGTGTTATAGATGTAGACTTACACCACAGTGTTATAGCTGTAGACTTACACCACAGTGTTATAGCTGTAGACTTACACCACAGTGTTATAGATGTAGACTTACACTACAGTGTATAGCTGTAGACTTACATCACGTTATAGATGAACTTACACCACAGTGTTATAGATGTAGACTTTACACCACAGTGTTATAGCTGTAGACTTACACCACAGTGTTATAGCTGCAGACTCTACACCACAGTGTTATAGATGTAGCGACTTACACCACAGTGTTATAGATGTAGACTTACACCACAGTGTTATAGATGTAGACTTACACCACAGTGGCATAGATGTAGACTTACACCACAGCGTTATAGATATAGACTTACACCACAGTGTTATAGATAGACTTACACCACAGTGTTATAGATGTAGACTCTACACCACAGTGTTATAGATGTAGACTTACACCACAGTGTTATAGATGTAGACTTACACCACAGTGTTATAGCTGTAGACTTACACCACAGTGTTATAGCTGTAGACTTACACCACAGTGTTATAGATGTAGACTTACACCACAGTGTTATAGATGTAGACTTACACCACAGTGTTATAGATGTAGACTTACACCACAGTGTTATAGATGTAGACTTACACCACAGTGTTATAGATGTAGACTTACACCACAGTGTTATAGCTGTAGACTTACACCACAGCGTTATAGATATAGACTTACACCACAGTGTTATAGATGTAGACTTACACCACAGTGGTATAGATGTAGACTTACACCACAGTGTTATAGCTGTAGACTTACACCACAGTGTTATAGATGTAGACTTACACCACAGTGTTATAGATGTAGACTTACACCACAGTGTTATAGCTGTAGACTTACACCACAGTGTTATAGATGTAGACTTACACCACAGTGTTATAGATGTAGACTTACACCACAGTGTTTATAGCTGTAGACTTACACCACAGTGTTATAGCTGTAGACTTACACCACAGTGTTATAGCTGTAGACTTACACCACAGTGTTATAGATGTAGACTTACACCACAGTGGTATAGATGTAGACTTACACCACAGTGTTATAGCATGTATGACTTACACCACAGTGTTATAGATGTAGACTTACACCACAGTAGTTATAGATGTAGACTTACACCACAGTGGTATAGATGTAGACTTACACCACAGTGTTATAGCTGTAGACTTACACCACAGTGTTATAGCTGTAGACTTACACCACAGTGTTATAGCTAGTAGACTTACACCACAGTGTTATAGATGTAGACTCTACACTACAGTGTTATAGATGTAGACTTACACCACAGTGTTATAGATGTAGACTTACACCACAGTGTTATAGATGTAGACTTACACCACAGTGTTATAGCTGTAAGACTTACACCACAGTCATTATAGCTGTAGACTTACACCACAGTGTTATAGATGTAGACTTACACCACAGTGTTATAGCTGTAGACTTACACCACAATTTTATAGATATAGACTTACACCACAGTGTTATAGATGTGGCTGCACCGAGGTGTTATAGATGTGAGCCACCATGCAGTGTTATAGATATAGACTCCACCCACAGTGTTATAGATGTAGACTTACACCCACGAGTGGTATAGATGTAGACTTACACCATGATGTTGCTGGCTAGACTTACCACCTAGATGTTTTAGATGTACGACTTACACTGCAGTGTTATAGATGTAGACTTACACCACAGTGTTATAGATGTAGACTTACACCCACAGTGTTATAGCTGTAAGGCTTACACCACGAGTGGTATAGATGTAGACTTACACCACCGTGTTATAGCTGTAGACTTACACCACAGTGTTATAGCTGTAGACTTACACCACAGTGTTATATATGTAGACTTACACCACAGTGTTATAGCTGTAGACTTACACCAAAGTGGTATATAGCTGTAGACTTACACCACAGTGTTATAGAAGTATACTTTACACCACAGTGTTATGATGTAGACTTACACCACAGTGTTATAGCTGTAGACTTTACAATTCACAGTGTTATAGATGTAGACTTACACCACAGTGTTATAGATGTAGACTTACACCACAGTGGTATAGATGTAGACTTACACCACAGTGTTATAGCTGTAGACTTACACCACAGTGTTATAGATGTAGACTTTACACCACAGTGTTATAGCTGTAGACTTACACCACAGCGTTATAGATATAGACTTACACCACAGTGTTATAGATGTGACTTACACCACAGTGTTATAGATGTAGACTTACACCACAGTGGTATAGATGTAGACTTACACCACAGTGTTATAGCTGTAGACTTACACCACAGTTTTAGATGTAGACTTACACTCAGTGTTATATATGTAGACTACACCACAGTGTTATAGCTGTAGACTTTACACCACAGTGTTATAGCTGTAGACTCACCACAGTGTTATAGATGTAGACTTACACCACAGTGTTATAGCTGTAGACTTACACAGTGTTATACATCAGTGTTATAGCTGTAGACTTACACCACAGCGTTATAGATATAGACTTACACCACAGTGTTATAGATGTAGACTTACACCACAGTGGTATAGATGTAGACTTACACCACAGTGTTATAGCTGTAGACTTACACCACAGTGTTATAGCTGTAGACTTACACCACAGTGTTATAGATGTAGACTTACACTACAGTGTTATAGCTGTAGACTTACACCACAGTGTTATAGATGTAGACTTACACTACAGTGTTATAGAAGTATACTTACATCACAGTGTTATAGATGTAGACTTACACCACAGTGTTATAGCTGTAGACTTACACCACAGTGTTATAGCTGTAGACTTACATCACAGTGTTATAGATGTAGACTTACACCACAGTGGTATAGATGTAGACTTACACCACAGTGTTATAGCTGTAGACTTACACCACAGTGGTATAGATGTAGACTTACACCACAGTGTTATAGATGTAGACTTACACCACAGTGTTATAGCTGTAGACTTACATCACAGTGTTATAGATGTAGTCTTACACCACAGTGGTATAGATGTATACACCACAGTGTTATGGCTGTAGACTTACACCACAGTGGTATAGATGTAGACTTACACCACAGTGTTATAGCTGTAGACTTACACCACAGTGTTAAAGATGTAGACTTACACCACAGTGTTATATATGTAGACTTACACCACAGTGTTATAGCTGTAGACTTACACCACAGTGTTATAGAGACTTACACCACAGTGTTATAGCTGTAGACTTACACCAAAGTGTTATAGATGTGTTATGAAGTATACTTACACCACAGTGTTATAGATGTAGACTTACACCACAGTGTTATAGATGTAGACTTACACCACAGCGTTATAGATGTAGACTTACACCACAGTGTTATAGATGTAGACTTACACCACAGTGGTATAGATGTAGACTTACACCACAGTGTTATAGATGTAGACTTACACCACAGTGTTATAGATGTAGACTTACACCACAGTGTTATAGCTGTAGACTTTACACCACAGTGTTATAGATGTAGACTTACACCACAGTGTTATAGATGTAGACTTACACCACAGTGTTATAGCTGTAGACTTACTACAGTGTTATAGCTGTAGACTTACACCACAGTGTTATAGATGTAGACTTACACCACAGTGTTATAGATGTAGACTTACACCACAGTGTTATAGCTGTAGACTTACACCACAGTGTTATAGATGTAGACTTACACCACAGTGTTATAGATGTAGACTTACACCACAGTGTTATAGCTGTAGACTTACACCACAGTGTTATAGATGTAGACTTACACCACAGTGTTATAGATGTAGACTTACACCACAGTGTTATAGATGTAGACTTACACCACAGTGTTATAGCTGTAGACTTACACCACAGTTTTATAGATGTAGACTTACACCACAGTGTTATATATGTAGACTTACACCACAGTGTTATAGCTGTAGACTTACACCACAGTGTTATAGCTGTAGACTTACACCACAGTGTTATAGATGTAGACTTACACCACAGTGTTATAGCTGTAGACTTACACCACAGTGTTATAGATGTAGACTTACACCACAGTGTTATAGATGTAGACTTACACCACAGTGTTATAGCTGTAGACTTACACCACAGTGTTATAGATGTAGACTTACACACAGTGTTATAGATGTAGACTTACACCACAGTGTTATAGATGGGTAGACTTACACCACAGTGTTATAGATGTAGACTTACACCACAGTGTTATAGCTGTAGACTTACACCACAGTGTTATAGCTGTAGACTTACACCACAGTGTTATAGATGTAGACTTACACCACAGTGTTATAGATGTAGACTTACACCACAGTGTTATAGCTGTAGACTTACACCACAGCGTTATAGATGTAGACTTGTCACAGTGTTATAGATGCAGACTTACACCACAGTGTTATAGCTGTAGACTTACACCACAGTGTTATAGATGTAGACTTACACCACAGTGTTATAGATGTATAGATGATGTAGACTTACACCACAGTGTTATAGATGTAGACTTACACCACAGTGTTATAGATGTAGACTTACACCACAGTGGTATAGATGTAGACTTACACCACAGTGTTATAGATGTAGACTTACACCACAGTGCTATAGATGTAGACTTACACCACAGTGTTATAGATGTAGACTTACACCAGTGTTATAGCTGTAGACTTACACCACAGTGTTATAGATGTAGACTTACACCACAGTGTTATAGCTGTAGACTTACACCACAGTGTTATAGATGCAGACTTACACCACAGTGTTATAGAAGTAGACTTACACCACAGTGGTATAGATGAGACTTACACCACAGTGTTATAGCTGTAGACTTACACCACAGTGTTATAGCTGTAGACTTACACCACAGTGTTATAGATGTAGACTTACACCACAGTGTTATAGATGTAGACTTACACCACAGTGTTATAGCTGTAGACTTACACCACAGTGTTATAGATGTAGACTTACACCACAGTGTTATAGCTGTAGACTTACACCACAGCGTTATAGATATAGACTTACACCAGTGTTATAGATGTAGATCACACACACCACAGTGTTATAGATGTAGACTTACACCACAGTGGCATAGATGTAGACTTACACCACAGTGTTATAGCTGTAGACTTACACCACAGTGTTATAGCTGTAGACTTACACCACAGTGTTATAGATGTAGACTTACACCACAGCGTTATAGATATGACTTACACCACAGTGTTATAGATGTAGACTTACACCACAGTGTTATAGATGTAGACTTACACCACAGTGTTATAGCTGTAGACTTACACCACAGTGGTATAGCTGTAGACTTACACCACAGTGTTATAGATGTAGACTTACACCACAGTGTTATAGATGTAGACTTACACCACAGTGTTATAGCTGTAGACTTACACTACAGTGTTATAGATGTAGATAGCTTACACCACAGTGTTATAGATGTAGACTTACATCACAGTGTTATAGATGTAGACTTACACCACAGCGTTTATAGATGTAGACTTACACTCACAGTGTTATAGATGTAGACTTACACCACAGTGGTATAGATGCAGACTTACACCACAGTGTTATAGCTGTAGACTTACACCAGCAGTGGTGGATGTAGACTTACACCACAGTGTTATAGATGTACTTACACCACAGTGTGTTGTATAGATGTAGACTTACATCACAGTGTTATAGATGTAGACTCTATAATTTACAGTGTTATAGCTGTAGACTTACACCACATGGGTATAGGATGCAGTATTCTTACACCACCGTGTTATAGCCAGACTTACACCACAGTGTTATAGCTGTAGACTTACACCACAGCGTTATAGATATAGACTCTTACACTCACAGCAAGTTATAGATGTAGACTTCTTGCTGCCAAATTGCAGTTGTATATATGTAGACTTACACCACAGTGTTATAGCTGTAGACTTACACCAAAGTGTTATAGTCAGAGACTTACACCACAGCAAGTTATAGAAGCATACTTACACCACAGCAAGTTATAGATGTAGACTTACACCACAGTGTTATAGCTGTAGACTTACACCACAGTGTTATAGGCTGTAGACTTACACCACAGTGTTATAGATGAGACTTACACCACAGTGGTATAGATGTAGACTTACACCACAGTGTTATAGCTGTAGACTTACAATTACAGTGTTATAGATGCAGACTTACACCACAGTGTTATAGATGTAGACTTACACCACAGTGGTATAGATGTAGACTTACACCACAGTGTTATAGCTGTAGACTTACACCACAGTGTTATAGATGTAGACTTACACCACAGTGTTATAGCTGTAGACTTACACCACAGCGTTATAGATATAGACTTACACCACAGTGTTATAGATGTAGACTTACACCACAGTGTTATAGATGTAGACTTACACCACAGCGTTATAGATATAGACTTACACCACAGTGTTATAGATGTAGACTTACACCACAGTGGTATAGATGTAGACTTACACCACAGTGTTATAGCTGTAGACTTACACCACAGTGTTATAGATGTAGACTTACACCACAGTGTTATAGATGTAGACTTACACCACAGTGTTATAGATGTAGACTTACACCACAGTGTTATAGCTGTAGACTTACACCACAGTGGTATAGATGTAGACTTACACCACCGTGTTATAGCTGTAGACTTACACCACAGTGTTATAGCTGTAGACTTACACCACAGCGTTATAGATATAGACTTACACCACAGTGTTATAGATGTAGACTTACACCACAGTGGTATATATGTAGACTTACACCACAGTGTTATAGCTGTAGACTTACACCAAAGTGTTATAGCTGTAGACTTACACCACAGTGTTATAGAAGTATACTTACACCACAGTGTTATAGATGTAGACTTACACCACAGTGTTATAGCTGTAGACTTACACCACAGTGTTATAGATGTAGACTTACACCACAGTGTTATAGATGTAGACTTACACCACAGTGGTATAGATGTAGACTTACACCACAGTGTTATAGCTGTAGACTTACACCACAGTGTTATAGATGTAGACTTACACCACAGTGTTATAGCTGTAGACTTACACCACAGCGTTATAGATATAGACTTACACCACAGTGTTATAGATGTAGACTTACACCACAGTGTTATAGATGTAGACTTACACCACAGTGGTATAGATGTAGACTTACACCACAGTGTTATAGCTGTAGACTTACACCACAGTTTTATAGATGTAGACTTACACCACAGTGTTATATATGTAGACTTACACCACAGTGTTATAGCTGTAGACTTACACCACAGTGTTATAGCTGTAGACTTACACCACAGTGTTATAGATGTAGACTTACACCACAGTGTTATAGCTGTAGACTTACACCACAGTGTTATAGCTGTAGACTTACACCACAGTGTTATAGCTGTAGACTTACACCACAGCGTTATAGATATAGACTTACACCACAGTGTTATAGATGTAGACTTACACCACAGTGTTATAGATGTAGACTTACACCACAGTGTTATAGCTGTAGACTTACATCACAGTGTTATAGATGTAGTCTTACACCACAGTATTATAGATGTAGACTTACACCACAGTGTTATAGATGTAGACTTACACCACAGTGTTATAGCTGTAGACTTACACCACAGTGTTATAGCTGTAGACTTACACCAC
>NW_027034291.1:0-7727 GCF_034236695.1 Oncorhynchus nerka | reverse complement strand
GACTGTAGGTGGAGGTATGTGACTGGGTAGGTGAGTGTATGACTGTAGGTGGAGGTATGTGACTGTGTGGAGGTAAAGAGGTATGTGTCTGTAGGTGGAGGTAAAGAGGTACTGTGACTGGGAGGTGGAGGTATGTGACTGTAGGTGGAGGTAAGTGGGACTAGAGGTATGGGACTGTAGGTGGAGGTATAGAGGTATCTGGACTGTAGGTGGAGGTATGGGACTGTAGGTGGAGGTATAGAGGTATGGGACTGTAGGTGGAGGTATAGAGGTATGGGACTGTAGGTGGAGGTAAAGAGGTATGTGACTGTAGGTGGAGGTATAGAGGCATGGGACTGTAGGTGGGAGGTATAGAGTATGGGACTGTAGGTGGAGGTGGTAGAGGTATGGGACTGTAGGTGATAGGTATAGAGGCATGGGACTGTAGGTGGAGGTAAAGAGGTATGGACTGTAGGTGGAGGTATAGAGAGGTATGGACTGTAGGTGGGAGGTATAGAGGTATGTGACTAGGTGGAGGCATAGGGGAATGGGACTGTAGGTGGAGGTATGGGACTGTAGGGTGGAGGTAGAGAGGCATGTCACTGTAGGTGGAGGCATAGAGGTAGGTGAGGCAGAGGTATGTGACTAGGTGGAGGTATAGAGGTATGTGACTGTAGGTGGAGGTAAAGAGGTATGTGACTGTAGGTGGAGAAGAGTTATGTGACTGTAGGTGGAGGTAAAGAGGTATGTGACTGTAGGTGGAGGTATGAGGTATGTGACTGCAGGTGGAGGTATGGGACTGTAGGTGGAGGTATAGAGGTATGTGACTGTAGGTGGAGGTGAGGTATAAAATTGTAGGTGGAGGTAAAGAGGTATGTGACTGTAGGTGGAGGTAAAGAGGTATGTGACTGTAGGTGGAGGTAAAGAGGTATGTCTGTAGGTGGAGGTAAAGAGGTATGTGACTGTAGTGGAGGTATGCACTGTAGGTGGAGGTATGGGACTGTAGGTGGAGGTATGGGACTGTAGGTGGTGGAGGTATGGACTGTAGGTGGAGGTATGGGACTGTAGGTGGAGGTATGGGACTGCAGGTGGAGGTAAAGAGGTATGTGCCTGTGGAGGTATAGAGGTATGTGACTGTAGGTGGAGGTATAGAGGTATGTGACTGTAGGTGGAGGTATATAGGTATGTGACTGTAGGTGGAGGTATAAGTATGTGACTGTAGGTGGAAGTATATAGGTATGTGACTGTAGGTGGAGGTATATATATGACTGAGGTGGATGTATAGACTGACGCTATGGAGTGGAGATAAGTATGTGACTGTAGAGGTATGTGACTTTAGGTGGAGGTATAGAGGTATGTGACTGTAGGTGGAGTATGGACTGTAGGTAGAAGGTATAGAGGTATGTGACTGTAGGTGGAGGTATAGAGGTATGTGACTGTAGGTGGAAGTAAAGAGGTATGTGACTGTAGAGTGGAGAGGTATGTGACTGTAGGTGGAGGTACTAGAGGTATGTGACTGTAGGTGGAGGTATGAGGTATGCGACTATAGGTGGAGGTATAGAGGGAGTGACTAAAGGTATGGACTATGTAGAGTGGAGGTATGTGACTGTAGGTGGTATAGAGGTATGTGACTGTAGGTGGATAGAGGTATGTGACTGTAGGTGGTGTGAAACTATAGAAAGGTATGGGACTGTAGGTGGAGTATAAGGTATAGGACTGTAGAGAGGTATAGAGTATGTGACTGTAGGTGGAGGTATAGAGGTATGTGACTGTAGGTGGAGGTAGAATGTGACTGTAGGTGGTGCAGGTATGTGACTGTAGGTGGAGTATAGAGTATGTGACTGTAGGTGGAGGTATAGAGGTATGTGACTGTAGGTGGAGGTATGTATGACTGTGGTAGAGTATAGAGGTATGTGACTGTAGGTGGAGAGTATAGAGGTATGTGACTGTAGGTGGAGGTATAGGGACTGTAGGTGGAGGTATGTGACTGTAGGTGGAGGTATGGGACTGTAGGTGGAGGTATGTACTAGAGGTATGTACTATGACTATGGAAGGAGGTATAGAGGTATGGACTGTAGGTGGAGGTATGTGATGTGACTGTAGGGTGGAGGTATAGAGGTATGTGACTGTAGGTGGAGGTATAGTGGGACTGTAGGTGGAGGTATGAGGTATGTGACTGTAGGTGGAGGTATAGAGGTATGTGACTGTAGGTGGAGGTATAGAGGTATGTGACTGTAGGTGGAGGTATAGAGGTATGTGACTGTAGGTGGAGGTATAGAGGTATGTGACTGTAGGTGGAGGTATGTGACTGTAGGTGGAGGTATAGAGGTATGTGACTGTAGGTGGAGGTATAGAGGTATGTGACTGTAGGTGGAGGTATAGAGGTATGTGACTGTAGGTGGAGGTAAAGAGGTATGGGACTGTAGGTGGAGGTATATGTGACTGTAGGTGGAGGTATGGGACTGTAGGTGGAGGTATAGAGGTATGGGACTGTAGGTGGAGGTATAGAGGTATGGGACTGTAGTTGCAGGTATAGAGGTATGGGACTGTAGGTGGAGGTATAGAGGTATGTGACTGTAGGTGGAGGTATAGAGGTATGTGACTAGGTGGAGGTATAGGGGAATGGGACTGTAGGTGGAGGTATGGGACTGTAGGTGGAGGTATGTGACTGTGGTGTGTGAGGTATGTGACTGTAGGTGGAGGTATAGAGGTATGTGACTGTAGGTGGAGGTATGGGACTAGGTGGAGGTATAGAGGTATGTGACTGTAGGTGGAGGTAAAGAGGTATCTGACTGTAGGTGAGGTAAAGAGGTATGTGACTGTAGGTGGAGGTATAGAGGTATGGGACTGTAGGTGGAGGTAAAGAGGTATGTGACTGTAGGTGGAGGTAAGGAGGTATGTGACTGTAGGTGGAGGTATGGGACTGTAGGTGGAGGTATAGAGGTATGTGACTGTAGGTGGAGGTAAGGAGGTATGTGACTGTAGGTGGAGGTATAGAGGTATGTGACTGTAGGTGGAGGTAAAGAGGTATGTGACTGTAGGAGTGGAGGAAGAGGTATGTGACTGTAGGTGGAGGTATAGAGGTATGACTGTAGGTGGAGGTATGTGACTGTAGGTGGAGGTATGGACTGGGACTGTAGGTGGAGGTAGAGAGGTATGGGACTGTAGGTGGAGGTATGGGACTGTAGGTGGAGGTATGAGGTGGCTGACTGTAGGTGGAGGTATAGAGGTATGTGACTGTAGGTGGAGGTAAAGAGTTATGTGACTGTAGGTGGAGGTAAAGAGGTATGTGACTGTAGGTGGAGGTAAGGAGGTATGGGACTGTAGGTGGAGGTATAGAGGTATGTGACTGTAGGTGGAGGTAAGGAGGTATGTGACTGTAGGTGGAGGTATAGAGGTATGTGACTGTAGGTGGAGGTAAAGAGGTATGTGACTGTAGGTGGAGGTAAAGAGGTATGTGTCTGTAGGTGGAGGTAAAGAGGTATGTGACTGTAGGTGGAGGTATGTGACTGTAGGTGGAGGTATGTGACTGTAGGTGGAGGTATGGGACTGTAGGTGGAGGTATGGGACTGTAGGTGGAGGTATGGGACTGTAGGTGGAGGTAAAGAGGTATGTGCCTGTAGGTGGAGGTATAGAGGTATGTGACTGTAGGTGGAGGTATAGAGGTATGTGACTGTAGGTGGAGGTATGGAGGTATGTGACTGTAGGTGGAGGTATGGAGGTATGTGACTGTAGGTGGAGGTATAGAGGTATGTGACTGTAGGTGGAGGTATGAGGTATGTGACTGTAGGTGGAGGTATGAGGTATGTGACTGTAGGTGGAGGTATGGGACTGTAGGTGGAGGTGGGACTGTAGGTGGAGGTATAGAGGATGTGACTGTAGGTGGAGGTAAAGAGGTATGTGACTGTAGGTGGAGGTATAGAGGTATGTGACTGTAGGTGGAGGTATAGAGGTATGTGGACTGTAGGTGGAGGTATAGGGTATGACTGTAGGTGGAGGTATAGAGGTATGGGACTGCAGGTGGAGGTATAGAGGTATGTGACTGTAGGTGGAGGTATAGAGGTATGGGACTGTAGGTGGAGGTATAGAGGTATGTGACTGTAGGTGGAGGTATGGGACTGTAGGTATAGAGGTATGTGACTAGGTGGAGGTATAGAGGTATGTGACTGTAGGTGGAGGTATAGAGGATGGGACTGTAGGTGGAGGTATAGAGGTATGGGACTGTGGAGGTAGAGAGTAGGACTGTAGGTGGAGTAGAGGTATGTGACTGTAGGTGGAGGTATAGAGGTATGTGACTGTAGGTGGAGGTATGGGGAATGGGACTGGAGGTGGAGAGGTATGGGACTGTAGGTGGAGGTATAGAGGTATGACTGTAGGTGGAGGTATAGAGGTATGGACTGTAGGTGGAGGTATAGAGGTATGTGACTGTGGTGGAGTGGAGGTATAGAGGTATGTGACTGTAGGTGGAGGTATAGAGGTATGTGACTGTAGGTGGAGGTAAAGAGGTATGTGACTGTAGGTGGAGGTATAGAGGTATGTCACTGTAGGTGGAGGTATAGAGGTATGTGACTGTAGGTGGAGGTATGTGACTGTAGGTGGAGGTATAGAGGTATGGACTGTAGGTGGAGGTAAAGAGGTATGTGACTGTAGGTGGAGGTATAGGTGGAGGACTGTAGGTGGAGGTAAGAGGTATGTGACTGTAGGTGGAGGTATAGAGGTATGTGACTGTAGGTGGAGGTATGTGACTGTAGGTGGAGGGTATGTGACTGTAGGTGGAGGTAAAGAGGTATGTGACTGTAGGTGGAGTATGGTATAGAGGTATGTGACTGTAGGTGGCGGTATAGGTATGTGACTGTAGGTGGAGGTAAAGAGGTATGTGACTGTAGGTGAGGTGAGAAAGAGGTATGTGACTGTAGGTGGAGTGACTGTGGAGGTATAGAGGTGACTGTAGGTGGAGGTATGAGGACTGTAGGTGGAGGTATAGAGGTATGTGACTGTAGGTGGAGGTATAGAGGTATGACTGTAGGTGGAGGTATGAGGTATGTGACTAGGTGGAGGTATAGAGGTATGGGACTGTAGGTGGAGGTATAGAGGTATGTGACTGTAGGTGGAGATGGGACTGTAGGTGGAGGTAGAGAGGTATGGGACTGTAGGTGGAGGTATAGAGGTATGGGACTGTAGGTGGAGGTATGTGGAGGGTATGTGACTGTAGGTGGAGTATGTGACTGTAGGTGAGGTATGTGACTGTAGGTGGAGGTATGTGAGAGGTATGTGACTGTAGGTGGAGGTATAGAGGTATGTGACTTTAGGTATAGAGGTATGTGACTGTAGGTGGAGGTAAAGAGGTATGTGACTGTAGGTGGAGGTATAGAGGTATGGACTGTAGGTGGAGGTATAGAGGTATGGGACTGTAGGTGGAGGTATAGAGTATAGGGTATGCGACTGTAGAGGTATAGAGGTATGGGACTGTAGGTGGAGGTATAGAGGTATGTGACTGTAGGTGGAGGTATAGAGGTATGTGACTGTAGGTGGAGGTATAGAGGTATGTGACTGTAGGTGGAGGTATAGAGGTATGGGACTGTAGGTGGAGGTATAGAGGTATGTGACTGTAGGTGGAGGTATGTGACTGTAGGTGGAGGTATAGAGGTATGTGACTGTAGGTGGAGGTAGAATGGGACTGTAGGTGGAGGTATGTGACTGTAGGTGGAGAGGGTATGTGACTGTAGGTGGAGGTAAAGAGGTATGTGACTGTAGGTGGAGGTATGGGACTGAGGTGGAGGTGTGACTGTAGGTGGAGGTATAGAGGTATGTCACTGTAGGTGGAGGTATAGAGGTATGTGACTGTAGGTGGAGGTATAGAGGTATGTGACTGTAGGTGGAGGTATAGAGGTATGTGACTGTAGGTGGAGGTATAGAGGAATGGGACTGTAGGTGGAGGTATAGAGGTATGTGACTGTAGTGGAGGTATGTGACTGTAGGTGGAGGTATAGAGGTATGTGACTGTAGGTGGAGATAGAGTATGGGACTGTAGGTGGAGGTATAGAGGTATGTGACTGTAGGTGGAGGTAAAGAGGTATGTGACTGTAGGTGGAGGTAACTGTGACTGTAGGTGGAGGTATAGAGGTATGGGACTGTAGGTGGAGGTAGAGAGGTATGGGACTGTAGGTGGAGGTATAGAGGTTATGGGACTATGGGTGGAGGTATAAGGTATGGGACTGTAGGGCAGGGAGGTAAAGGTGGAGGTATAAGTGACTGTAGGAGTGTATAGACTGTAGTGGAGGTATAGAGGTATGTGACTGTAGGTGGAGGTAGAGAGGTATGTGACTGTAGGTGGAGGGTGGTATAGAGGTGGATATGTGACTGTAGGTGGAGGTATAGAGGTATGTCACTGTAGGTGGAGGTATAGAGGTATGTGACTGTAGGTGGAGGTATAGAGGTATGTGACTGTAGGTGGAGGTATAGAGGAATGGGACTGTAGGGGTGGAGGTATAGAGGTATGTGACTTAGGTGGAGGTGGCGACTGTAGGTGGAGGTATAGAGGTATGTGACTGTAGGTGGAGGTATAGAGGTATGGGACTGTAGGTGGAGGTATAGAGGTATGACTGTAGGTGGAGGTAAAGAGGCATGTGACTGTAGGTGGGAGGGGACTGTAGGTGGAGGTAGAGAGGTATGTGTGACTGTAGGTGGAGGTATAGAGGTATGACTGTAGGTGGAGGTGATAGGAGGGCGTCACTGTAGGTGGAGGTATAGAGGTATGTGACTGTAGGTGGAGGTAAAGAGGTATGTGACTGTAGGTGGAGGTATGGGACTGTAGGTGGAGGTAGAGAGGTATGTGACTGTAGGTGGAGGTATAGAGGTATGTGACTGTAGGTGGAGGTATAGAGGTATGTCACTGTAGGTGGAGGTATAGAGGTATGTCACTGTAGGTGGAGGTATGTGACTAGGTGGAGGTATGTGACTGTAGGTGGAGGTATGTGACTGTAGGTGGAGGTATGTGACTGTAGGTGGAGGTATGTGACTGTAGGTGGAGGTATGTGACTGTAGGTGGAGGTATGGGACTGTAGGTGGAGGTATGTGACTGTAGGTGGAGGTATAGAGGTATGTGACTGTAGGTGGAGGTAAAGAGGTATGTGACTGTAGGTGGAGGTATAGAGGTATGGGACTGTAGGTGGAGGTATAGAAGTATGTGACTATAGGTGCAGGTATAGAGGTATGGGACTGTAGGTGCAGGTATAGAGGTATGGGACTGTAGGTGCAGGTATAGAGGTATGGGACTGTAGGTGGAGGTATAGAGGTATGTGACTGTAGGTGGAGGTATAGGGGAATGGGACTGTAGGTGGAGGTATGGGACTGTAGGTGGAGGTAGAGAGGTATGTCACTGTAGGTGGAGGTATAGAGGTAGGTGGAGGTATAGAGGTATGTGACTAGGTGGAGGTATAGAGGTATGTGACTGTAGGTGGAGGTAAAGAGGTATGTGACTGTAGGTGGAGGTAAAGAGGTATGTGACTGTAGGTGGAGGTAAAGAGGTATGTGACTGTAGGTGGAGGTAAGGAGGTATGTGACTGTAGGTGGAGGTATGTGACTGTAGGTGGAGGTAAGGAGGTATGTGACTGTAGGTGGAGGTAGAGAGGTATGTGACTGTAGGTGGAGGTATAGAGGTATGTGACTGTAGGTGGAGGTATAGAGGTATGTCACTGTAGGTGGAGGTATAGAGGTAGGACTGTAGGTGGAGGTATAGAGGTATGTGA
>NW_027034290.1:0-7722 GCF_034236695.1 Oncorhynchus nerka | reverse complement strand
CCATGTTCACGTTACGCCATGTTCACGTTACGCACGTTACACCATGTTCACGTTACACCATGTTCACGTTACACGTTACATCAATGTTCACGTTACACCGTGTTCGTTACACCATGTTCACGTGCACCGTGTTCACCCTGTTCACGTTACGCCATGTTCACCGTTGCACGTTTCACGTTACCATGTTCACGTTGCACCATCGTTCACGTTGCGCGTTGCATAAATTGCGTTCACGTTGCACCGTGTTCATTACACGTGCACCATGTTACGTTACGCCGTGTTCACGTTACGTTACCATGATTTCACGTTGCACTATGTTCGTGCACGTTGCGTTGCGCCGTGTTCCAGGTGTTCACGTTACACCATGTTCATGCGTTGCGCCGTGTTCACGTTACCTGTTCGTTGCGTTGCGCCCTGTTCACGTTGCCGTGTTCACGTTACGCCATGTTCACGTTACGTTGCCCATGTTCACGTTACCCGTGTTCACGTTGCCGGTCATTACACCGTGTTCACGTTACGTCGTGATTCACGTTACCATGTTCGTTACGCCATGTTCACGTTACCGTGTTCCGCGTTACGCCGTGTTCACGTTACGCCGTGTTCGTTGCGTTGCGCCATGTTCACATTGCACCGTTGCACGTTTCGTGTTCACGTTGCGCCGTCGTTCACGTTACGCCGTGTTCGTTACCATGTTCACGTTGCACGTTGCATGTTCGTTCGCATGTGTTCACGTTACACCGTTGCGTTCCTCGTTCGTCCCTGTGCGTTACGCCGTCGTTACCCCGTTTGCGTTGCCGTGTTCCGCGTTACGCCGTGTTCCGTTACGCCATCGTTACGTTACCGTGTTGCGTGTCGTTGCACGTTGCACCGTGTTCACGTTACGTTACCATCGTTCACGTTACGCCGTGTTCGTTGCCCGTCGTTCGTTGCACGTTACGTTGCACCATGTTCACGTTACACCATGTTCGTTACACCATGTTCACGTTGCCGTGTTCACGTGCCGTCGTTACACCATTTGCGTCGTCGTTCTGCGTTCACGTTGCGCCGTGTTCACGTTGCGTTGCCGTGTTCGTTACGCCGTGTCACGTTACGCCGTGTTCACGTTACCATGCCATGTTCGTTACGCTGTTCGTTGCACGTTACACCGTGTTCGTTGCGCCGTGTTCGTTACGTTACGTCGTTACGTTGCGCATCGTCGTTTCACGTTACCGTTTCGTTGCGTTACGCCGTGTTCACGTTGCGCCGTGTTCGTTGCGCCGTGTTCGTTGCACGTTACGCCGTGTTCGTTGCGTTGTCGTGTTCGTTACGCCGTTTCGTTACGCCGTGCGTTGCGTGATTTTACGTTTCACGTTACGCCGTGTTCGTGCGTTGCGCCCTCGTTCATTTCGTTGCGCCGTGTTCTGCGTTGCGCCGTGCGTTGCGTTGCGCCGTGATTTCACGTTGCCGTTACCGTGTCGTTACGTTCGTTCACGTTGCACGTTACGCCGTGATGTTGCACCGTGTTCGTTGCGCCGTGTTCGTTGCACCGTTCACGTTGCACGTTACGCCATCGTTCACGTTGCGCCGTTACGCTTCACGTTGCACCGTGCCGTTCGTGCCCGTGTTCGTGCGTTACGCGTTCGTTGCGTTGCGCCGTTCACGTTGCGCCGTTTTCACGCCGTCGTTCCGCATTTCACGTTGCACCGTGTTTACACGTTACGTTACGCCATCGTTCACGTTACACGCACGTTACGTTTCACGTTGCACCGTGTTCTGCGTTACCGTCGTTGCACGTTGCGCCGTGTTCACGTTACACCATGTTACGCCCTGTTCACGTTACGCACCATGTTCGTTCGTTCACGTTGCACCGTGTTCGTTATACGTTGTGTTCGTTACGCCGTCGTTACGTTGCGTCGTTGCACGTTACGTTACGGTGCTGTTGCACTCGTTTCGTTGTTCACGTGCGTTGCCCTGTTCACGTTACGCCATGTTCTTTTGCACGTTGTTCACGTTGGATCGTTCACGTTACGCGTGCGTTACGTTACGTTCACGTTGCGCCGTGTTGCTGCGTTGCGCCGTGTTCATTGCGTTACCGTGTCGCGTTGCACGTTACGCCGTGTTCTGCGTTACGCCGTTCGTTCTGCCATCGTTACGTTACGTTGCACCGTTCACGTGCACATTCGCGTTGCGCCGTGTTCACGTTGCGTTACGCCGTGTTACGCGTTGCACTGCACGTTGCGCCGTGTTCTGCGTTGCGCCGTTACGCCGTGTTCGTTACGCCGTCGTTTACGTTACACCGTGTACACGTTCGCCGTTACGCGTTGCGCCGTCGTTGTTACGCCATCGTTGCACGTTACGCGGTCGTTCGTTACGCCGTGCGTTGCGTTGCGTGCGCCGTGTTCGTTGCACGTTGCACGCCGTGCTCGTTACGCCATCGTTCACGTGCGTTGTGTTCGTTTCGTTGCATCGTTGCGCCATGTTCACGTTGCGCCGTCGTGTTGCACGTTACGCCGTCGTTCTGTTCACGTTGCACCATGTTCACGTTACGCGTTGCACCGTTTCACGTTGCCGTTACTGTGTTCGTTACGTTACGCCGTTGCGTTTCACGTTACGCCATCGTTCACGTTACACCATGTTCACGTTGCGCCATGTTCGTTGCACGTTACGCCGTTTCACGTTACCGCCGTGTTTCGTTGCACCGTGTTCTGATCGTTACGCCGTTTCGTTGCGCGTCGTTTCACGTTACGCCGTCGTTGCGTTACACGTTACGTTTCGTTGCGCGTTGCATCCGTCGTTACGCCATGTTCGTTACGCCATCGTTCACGTGCAATCGTTCACGTTACGTTGCACTCTCGTTGCTGTCGTTACGCCGTCGTTGCGTGCGCCGTTACGTGTTCACGTTGCACCGTGTTCGCCGTTGCGTTGCGCCGTCGTTGGACGTTGCCACACTTGCGTTCACGTTACGCCGTTTCACGTTACGTTACGCCATGTTCGTTACGCCACGTTACTGCACGTTACATTTCGTTACTCGCGTTACGTTACGCCGTCGTTTCGTTACACCATTCGTTGCACGTTACGCCGTGTTTCGTGCGTTGCATATCGTGTTCACGTTGCACCGTGTTCACGTTGCGTTACGCCTGTTCCGTTACGCATGTTCGCGTTTACGCCGTTTCACGTTACGCCGTCGTTCACGTTACGTTACCCATGTTCAGTGCACGTTACGCCGTCGTTCGTTACGCCGTGTTCACGTTGCGCGTTACGCGTTCTGCGTTGCGCCATGTTCACGTTACGTTGCCATCGTTCACGTTGTTGCGCCGTGTTCGTTGCGCCGTTGTTGCGCCATCATTCGCGTTGCGTTACGCCGTGTTCTGCGTTGCACGCCGTTGCATGTTCGTTGCACCGTTGCGCGCCGTCGTTGCGCGTTGCACCCGTGTTCACGTTACGCCATGTTCGTTGCGTTCACGTTACCGTTCACGTTACGTTGCCGTCGTTACGCACCGTTTTCACGTTACGCGTGCACCGTCGTTCGCCGTCGTTACGCACCATTCTGCGTTGCACGTTGCACCATGTTCGTTACGTTACGCCGTGTTTCGTTTGCGCGTCGTTACACGTTGCACGTGTCGTTACGCAAGTTCCGTTACGCCGTCGTTCGTTGCGCCCGTGGTTTCGTTGCTCGTTACGCCGTGTTCGTTACATCGTTACGCAAACCGTTACGCACGTTGCATGTTCGTTACGCCATCGTTACGTTGCACGTTGCGTGTTCACGTTACACCATGTTCATTACGCCGTGCACTCGTTCACGTTACACCATGTTCACGCGTCGTTCGTTACGCCATCGTTACTGCCGTTCCTGCACGTTACGTTGCACCGTCGTTGCGCGTCGTTGCACGATCGTTGCGCACGTTGCACCGTGTCGTTACGCCATGTTCACGTGCACGTCCGTTGCGCGCGTCGTTGCATCGTTGATTTCACGTTGCATGATCGTTGCACGTTGCTCGTCGTTGCATTCGTTACGCTGTCGTTACATGATGTTTCATTCCGTGCACCATCGTTATTACGCCGTCGTTACGTTACACCATGTCGTTACCATGTTCGTTACGCGCAATCTTTACGCCGTGTTCACGTTACGCGCCGTGTTCACGTTACGCCGTTGCGTGCACGTTACGTCGTTACTTTGCGTTCGTTGCATCGTTCACGTTACGCCTGTTGCCGCCGTTGCGTTACGCCGTGTTCGTTACGCCGTCGTTGCACGTCGTTACGCCGTGTTCACGTTGCGCCGTGATCGTTGCTGCCGTGATTCGTTGCGCCGTGTTACGCGTTACGTTGCACCGTCGTTCATTGTTACGCCGTGTTCACGTTGCGCCATGTTCGTTACGCCGTCGTTCACGTTGCACCGTGTTCACGTTACCCATGTTCACGTTACGTGTTCACGTTACACCATTCGTTCCGTTTACGCCATCGTTCACGTTGACGTTCACGTTGCACGTGTTCATTCACCGTTCGTTCTGTCGTTTCACGTTAGCCGTTTCGTTGCACCGTTTCGTTACGCCGTGTTCGTTGCGCGTTACGCCGTTTTCACGTTGCACGTTACGCCGTGATTTCGTTACGCCGTGTTCACGTTACCCTGTTCACGTTACACCGTGTTCACGTTACACCCTGTTCACGTTGCATAACCATGTTCACGTTACACCATGCGTTCACCGTTACGCCGTCGTTCGTTGCGCATCGTTGCGCCGTCGTTCACGTGCACGTTACGCTGATTTGCGTTGCACCGTCGTTGCACGTTACACCATGTTCACGTTGCACGTTACGCCATGTTGCACCGTGTTCGTTACATCAGTGTTTCGTTGCACGTTGCGCCGTGTTCGTTACACGTTATCGTTCGTTACGCCATCGTTCGTCGTTGCGCGTTCGTTGGACACGTTACGCCGTCGTTCACGTTACCGTTGCGCCGTGCGTTGCGCGTTGCGCCGTCGTTGCGCGTTACGCGTGTTCACGTTACGCCGTGTTCACGTTGCGCCGTCGTTGCGTTGCAGTCGTTTGCGCCGTTGCGCGTTACACGTTGCGCCATCGTTGCACGTTCGTTACGCTGATCGTTCACGTTACGCACGTTACTCGTTACGCGTTCACGTTACGCTCGTTCACGTTACGCCGTCGTTACGTTGCCGTCGTTCTGTCGTTACGCCGTTGTTCACGTTGCATCGTTGCGCCGTGTTCGTTGCGCCATCGTTGCGTTACCATGTTCGTTACGTTCCGTTGCGCGTTACGTTACACTGTTCGTTGCCGTTACGCGTTACGCCATCGTTCACGCTCGTTACGCCGTGTTCGTGCGTTACGCCGTTCGTTACACCATGTTCGTTACGCGTACACCGTTCGTTGCACGTTACGCTGTCGTTACGATTTCACTGCCGTTGCGTTCATTACGTTACGTTCACACGCCGTTGCGTGCACCATCGTTCGTTACGTTGCGTGTTCACGTTACGCCGTCGTTACGCGTGCCGTCGTTACGTTACCGTCGTTACGCGTTACGCCGTGTTCGTTATCGTTACGCCGTTCACGTTGCATCGTTCACGTACGCCGTTCACGTGCCTGTGTTCACGTTACGCCATCGTTTACGCCATGTTCACGTGCCGTTACGCCAGCGTTACGCGTTGCGCCGTGTTACGTTGCCGTGTTTCGTTGCATCAGTGTTCACGTTGCACGCCATCGTTCACGTTCGTTACGCCGTGTTCGTTGCACCATGTTCGTTACGCAGCTTTTGCGCTTAACCGTTGTTCCATGTCGTTGCATCGTTGCACTGTCGTTGCACTGTCGTTGCTGTTGCGCCGTCGTTGCGTTGCGTTGCACCATGCATTTCTCGTTGCGCCGTCGTTCACGTTACCTTCGTTCACGTTACGCCGTGTTCACGTTACACTGTCACACCCTGTTCCGTTACGTTACGTTCTGCGTTACGCCGTGTTCACTTTGGTCGTTGCGCCATGTCGTTACGTTACGTTACGCCGTTACCATCGTTGCGCAGTGTTCGTTACGCGCCGTTGCACGTTACGCCGTTGTTCGTCGTTGCTGTCGTTGCACTTTCGCCGTTCGTTCACGTTACGCCGTCGTTGCGCCGTCGTTACGTTACCGTCGTTGCACGTTGCGCCGTCGTTGCGTTGCGCCGTGTTCACGTTACGTTGCGCCGTGCCGTTGCACCGTGTCGTTGCGCTCGTTACGCACGTTCACGTTACGCCGTGTTCGTTACGCACGTTACGCGTTACGCCATTTCGTTACGCCGTCGTTCACTGTTACACGTTGCACCGTCCGTTCACGTTGCGTCGTTGCACGTTGCGCCGTCGTTACGTTACACCATGTTGCACGTTACGCCGTGTTCCGTTTGCACCGTGATTTCACGTTGCACCATCGTTCACGTTACACCATGTCGTACACATGCATGTTCACGTTGCGCCATCGTTACGCGCCGTTTCACGTTGCATGTCGTTACGTTGCGTCGTTACTGCGTTGCCGTGGAATCGTGCGCGTTACGCCGACCGCGTTGCACCGTCGTTACGTGCACGTTACGCGTCGTTGCGCCGATCGTTACGTTATCGTTGCATCATCGTTACGCGTTGCGCCGCCGTTACGCGTTCGTTGCATATCGTTACACGTTTGCACCGTTTGCGTTACGCCGTCGTTTACGCGCGTTCGTTACGCCGTTACTTACACGTTACGCCATGTTCATTACGCGTTATGTTCGTTGCACCATGTTGCACGTTACCTGTGTTCACGTTACGTTACACCATGTTCACGTTACGCCGTTACGTTCACGTTACGCTGATTTCGTTGCGTTACGCCGTGCGTTGCGTTGCACCGTCGTTCACGTTGCGTTACGCCGTTGCATTCACGTTACGCCATCGTTCGTGCCGTTACGCCATCGTTCACGTTACGTTACGCCATCGTTCACGTTACGTTACGCAATCGTTCACGTTGCACCGTTTCACGTTACGCCGTTCGTTGCGTTGCGCCGTGTTCGTTGCACCGTCGTTCACGTTGCACCGTCGTTGCGTTACGCCGTTTGCGTTCACGTTGCACGTTGCACCCGATCGTTGCGTTACACCATCGTTTTGCGTTGCTTGCGTTTCACGTTGGACCGTGTTCACGTTACGCAAATGTTCGTTACGCCGTGTTCGTTACGTTACCCATGTTCACGTTGCACCGTTTCACGTTGCACCGTGTTCACGTTGCGCCATCGTTCACGTTGCACGTTACGCCCTGTTCACGTTACGTTACGCCGTGTTGCACGTTACGTGTTACGCCGTTACGTTACGCTGTGTTGCACGTTGCACGCCATCGTTTCTCGTTGCACGTTGCGTGCACGTTACGTTGCATGCGTTACGCCGTCGTTCGTTACGCCGTTTCACGTTACGCCGTGTTCGCGTTACGCGTTGCGTGTCGTTACGTTACACCATCGTTCGTTACGCCATCGTTCGTGCGTTACCCTCGTTCACGTTGCACCGTGTTTGCGTTGCACGTTCGTTACGCGTTACGTCGTGTTCGTTACGTTACCGTCGATTCCGCGTTACGCCATCGTTCACGTTACGTTACGTCGTGATTTCACGTTAGCGTTACCGTCGTTGCGTTACGCCATGTTCACGTTACACGTTACCATGTTCACGTGCACGTTTCACATCGTGCATTGCACCATGTTCGTTGCGCAAGTCATGTTCACATTACCACCATGTTCACGTTACGCCATGTTCACGTTAC
>NW_027034289.1:0-7712 GCF_034236695.1 Oncorhynchus nerka | reverse complement strand
ATGGGTAATGGATAGCCATGGTGGATTTCACCTCAATGAGTTGCCGGACAGAGTATGGAAAGTTTTAATTGAATCAGAGGTTGCTAGAGACCAATACTAGACCTGCGGTTCCCAACCTTGTCTGTTCCAGGATCCCCAAATCACAGCCAAAGCATCCAGGACCACCATCCGTGGAGTCACATATCTTAGTGGTCACACTTGGTCCATTTTAGCAGTGAATGTAACAAACTAAAGGCCTATTATTAATATAAACCATTTGCATTGTGAAAAGTAATGTAAAACCTGTTAAAGAAAAACAGTGCTTATATTGAAGTTAATTGAATAGGTGGAAGAGTTTTGAATCCTGTGACACTTAGTGGGACTCCGGTCGGGAAAAGAGTCCAGAGAGTCAAAGTCACAACTTATTGTTGTGGTCCGCGTGACACTCACCTGGTGATCGTGCTCTTCTGTTTGTCGGCCACCGTCTTGATGTCAGTGAGCAGGAGGAAGCGCTGGTGGAAGTAGTGCAGGTGGAGGATGCAGACCAACAGGAAGGAGGTGGGGATGAAGATCCTCGTGAACAGAGCCGGGACAGAGAACTTCTCCAGACCCAGGTCCTCCAGTCTACACAGGGAGAGACAGGAGGAGGAGGGCGGTTGACACGGAACCACACACACACACACACACACACACACACACACACACACACACACACACACACACACACACACACACACACACACACTCTCTCTCTCTGTCTCTCTCTCTCTCTCTCTCTCTCTCTCTCTCTCTATCTCTCTTCATAAGTTTTTACTCACTTGTCCTTGCTCATGCCGGTCATGTTGAACCAGACGTGGATGGAGGAGTCAAACTGGAAGGTGTAGATCAGGATGAGGACCAGCATGGTGTACACCACCACAGACATCCAGAAGTACTTCAGCATGCTTCTCCACCACTCATAGTGCACCTGGTGATGGCCAGAGAGAATGTTACACAACTTTTACACCTACCTTCAGATCTATCCACTACTACACTATGTGTAGTTTGGATGGTTATAGATACACATTTTTAACACATTTTAGTCAACAGCAGAGCAACCTACAGCAGTGAGTA
This sequence comes from Oncorhynchus nerka, assembly GCF_034236695.1. Lineage (NCBI taxonomy): Eukaryota > Metazoa > Chordata > Actinopteri > Salmoniformes > Salmonidae > Oncorhynchus > Oncorhynchus nerka. The sequence continues at coordinate 6,620 of NW_027034289.1, read as the reverse complement.
CATACATTTCCGTACACATTTTCGTGCCACCCAGAAGTACAGAAATGGTGTACGTGGAGTGCACTTGATTTAGTAGTACGGACCCAAAGGAAGGTCCCCGGAAAGGTGCATCAGCCCTGGGCCAGATGGAAAACCTGCACAAAGCCACGGACAGGACGGTGCAGTAAGCCCACAGTAACAGCACCTGGTAGCAGGCCACGCAGAAGAGAAGCAGCATCATGTAGATGATCTTGTACATGACGATGCGTCCCTCGAAGCTGACGAAGAAGAACATCCCTCCGCAGATGTAGATCCAGTACTTGTTCAACATGGCCATGAGCGTGTTGCCTAGCACCTGCATCATCTCTCTGTGTCCACCGCTCTCATCCATCACCTCCTTGTCCTCTATAAGAAGCGCATGGGAGGGAAGAGCTGAAGCAATGACATAGAAGATGACGACAACAACTACAACGACAGCAGCAACTACAGCAACTACAACAAAAGCAACAACAACAGCAACAACAACAGCAACCACAACAACAGCAATGACAGAGGGATAAGCTAACACAACTAAGGCATGAAGTAGTTAATTTTTTGTGTAAAACAAATGGAGGTGATTCATGTCTTTCTTGACACCTGTGAGGTTACCAATAGAGCAGAATTCTAATTCAAGACATGCTTATATTTAATTTAAATAATGAATTAATGTCAATCGGAGGTGTTTGTATTACATATGTTCATCTGAAACTCACACTGTACATTAGGGATGGCATCTTTTGATGGGGGGGCGGTCACAAAAAAATCTGAACTCATCATAAGGGGGCCACAGTGGCTCAAGGGTCTGCATACCCACATCCATACACACAAATTGCAGTCAGAGCCCTAGCCTTTTGGCAGCCCTAATCACATTTTTGATGGGGGGGGGACCCCCCACCCACCTTAAGAGCAAACCATTTTAATGGCCCCCTTTTATGTTACAGTTTTAAAGCAAGTTTGCTGCAATTCTACACATTTTTCCATGAGGCGGAAAGAGCAAATTCATAACTAATTTAATGCAATTCTAGTGATTTTGCCATGGGGTAGAGAGAATTGTTTGCACTTTGAATATGATATCTGAGTGAGAGTGACTAACAAAATCAATGGGGCACCCTGGTCGGTAATTTGACCATGATTACCAATCTAAAAAATGTTTTGCTGACATGGCTCATTGAATGACTGTCAGTTACATAACAAGATTAACACTGCTGATACACAACCAACTTTCTAAATTGTACCTTGTGTATTCTACTATTCCAACTTGCAACAGTAAGTTGAGACCACGTTCCCGAAATTGATCCATCCCTGCTGTACATACTCTAACCAGGAACTCTCAGTCAGACAGACAGACAGTCAGTCAGACAGACGGTCAGAAGGACAGACAGATAGGCCAACAGACAGAGACTGACTGACAGACTCAGGGGCTGTCTTACCCTTCTTGTGGGTATGGATGACCCTGATGTCCGACAGCACCTCCTCTTCTCTCTGGCTCTCCTTCCTCTCTGTCAACGCCTGTCTCAGCAGCAGCCAGAAACTCAGCAGGCACAGCATCTTGGAGCCCAGTTCCCGGAAGGGCACCTCTTTCTTTAAGAAAAGCCCGGGCACGGGTTGGAGGAGCTCAAAGCTCCAGATATACTGTAGGATGATCAACAGGTTCCCATAGAACACCATGAAGGGAGGTGGTCATGGTGTACCGGCGTGATCGCGCACCATCCACAGCGTGCAGGACCAGATGAAACACAAGGTCAGCCAGCTGACATAAGTGATACTCCACGCCTGGGAGGGAAGGAAGATGGGGGAGGGAGAGATGGGGGAGGAGAGGGAGGGGAGAGATTGGGAGGAGGGAGGGAGTGAGAGATGGGGAGGGAGGGAGAGAGGAGGGTGAGATGGGGAAGGGAGGGAGGAGGGAGGAGGGAGGGAGGTAGAGAGAAAGCTAGATCATCAAGCCACTAATAAAGGTTAAGCATCACACATCATTGATATCACTGGTGTTGCTAAAAGGAACCACTTTAGTGAGTAGTCACTGGCATACTGCTGTGGCATAACACGGCATAACACGGCGCAGCATAACGACATAACCACGACATAGCACCGGCATGCTCACGACATAACACGACATAACACGGCATAACCACGGCATAACCACGACATAGCCGCGGCATAACACGACATAACACGACATAACCACGGTATAACACACGGCATAACACGGACGACATAACACGACATAACACGGTACCTTTTGGCATAACACGACATAACACGGCCCTAACACGACATAACCACGGCATAGCACACGGCATAGCACAATATCCTTTAACCAACAGATCAAATGGTAATACTCTTCTTAGATGTGTAAAACAGAGTGCAGGCCACGGTTGTTTCTCAAAGAAGACGGCCTTCCACCCATCCATCCCTGCCACCACCTTTCTACCTACCAGTGACCTCAGCAGTGCTCTACTAACCAACACACATCTGTTTGAGGTGACGCTTCAGTACTACATGGTACACATCACCCCAGGGACCAACCGGGGCTGGCTGCACAAGCTGTCATCGCTAATGACTAAATGGGCCACTGAGGCTGTGTGTGTGTGTGTGGATCCTGAAGCCCTCGCCTGGGACTGAAAAAGGCTGACTGTTCCTTACTCCCTCCCTCCTCCTCCTGACAGACAAACAGCCAGACAGCCAAACAGACAGACACACAGACACACAGACAGACAGCCAGCCAGCCAGCCAGAGAAGAGACAGAGACCCAGAGACAGTGACAGTGACAGTGACAGTGACAGAGACAGAGACAGAGACAGACAGACAGACAGAGACACAGACAGACAGACAGACAGACAGACAGACAGACAGACAGACAGACAGACAGACAGACAGACAGACAGACAGACAGACAGACAGAGACTTACCATCATTGCAATGAGAGCACAGATGTAGCTTTGCTTCATGATGAACCTGAAGGCCGTGACCACCGCATTAGCTCGCGCCATTCCTTCCCCCGGCGCAGTCGCCCACGCCATCGCCCCTGCATCCATCTCTTCTTTCAAACCTTCACCCTGCACATCCACCACCTCATACACACTCCCTGTAGGATGGAGGAAAGGGAGGGAGGGAGGGAAGGAGGGAGAGAGAGAGCAGACAGCATCACGAGCGAGCTACCGGATGTTAACCATTAACTAATAACCACAGTCAGCAATGGGAAGCAAAGCCCTGTCTTTACACACTCCCTGGGATTTTCTTATGAACCAGCCCCAAAGTGTTGCTGTTTTCCACCACGAGGTTTGTATACGACAGTGTGAGGGTCTCAGTCCCTATACGTGGGTGATACTAACCCAGATCTGGCCCTGGTTGGCCTGGTTTGTACTGCGGTGTGGAGTGCAGGTCCAGCCCCAGCAGCCCGTTGGTGTGGACATAGTCCGGAGGAGACCCGTTGGAGGTTACGATCAAAACCTGGGGTACAAAAACACCTTCAGCTGGGAGATTCACAATAGCACGTTTATGTACGTTTATCAATGCGTTAACATCAATGTATTTGCTTGTCCAATAGCTTTTTGTATTTGTTGACCAAGTGACATCTGATTGGGTCCGTTTTATAAGCAACTCGAAAACTCAAAAGACCCTCAAATATAGATAATCTTGCAAGTTACAAAATATAGCCAAGGAGTAGCACGCAAACCTCAGATGTGCTGTATCTGTCTTGGGTTGAAAGAAGCTGGAGAAAACAAATGAAGAATACATTGAGACTGCCCTTATATGATACTCATGTTTGCTTACAAACACACGGTGACAGGATATTGTCATGCACGACACCTTACACACGGTGACAGGATATGGACAAATATGAAACAGACAGGAACATGAAGGAAATAGGTGTGTGAGATATTACTACAGTACACATTCCGGATGTTTGTTTACGTTTCTGTCATCTGTTTGGTGAGCCATGCACCACACTTCTCTCCTCTTCTCTGCTGTGGAGGTGATGTCATCAACCATAGGCTCCTCCCCTTCACCCCAGTTCTCCCCCTTCGCCCTCACTCAGGCTCCTGCGAAATAGATCAGTAGAAAACAAACCAAAAACATGTAGTGTACATTACGGTAAATGTGGGTGATTGGGTATTCTATACATTTCCAAAAACTGTGGATGTGAGGAAGAATGTACAGATTTCCTTGGCACATATTGACTTGAGTGACTCACCTTTCAATTAGGAAAATACAGTTGAACAAATCTACGCTGCACCAAAATGGTGGATGTGTTACAGTAGACCCTATTCAGTTATACAGAATGGATTCTATAGGAGGGGTTGGGTGGATTACAAGAAAATGTAATCCATTACTAATTACAGTTACATGAAGAAAAAAAAGTAATCAGTGACTTAATCCTTTGGATGACTCAAAATGAGTAACATAATCTGATTACTTTTGGACTACACCAAGGCATATTTTTTTTAACAATGACGGCCTATCCCGGCCAAACCCTAACCCGGACAGCAGGGAAATTGTCCCTGCGTACTGAAACAGGTCAGATCAGGGATATTGTCTCTGTGTATTGAAACAGGTCAGATCAGGGATATTGTCTCTGTATTGAAACAGGTCAGATCAGGGATATTGCCTCTGTGTATTGAAACAGGTCAGATCAGGGATATTGCCTCTGCGTATTGAAACAGGTCAGATCAGGGATATTGTCTCTGCATATTGGAAACAGGTCAGATCAGGGTATTGCCTCTAAATGATGAAACAGGTATTGTGGTGAACTGGAAGAGGAAAGACTATGTAACTATTGTGACCTCTGAGAAATAGGGAATGAAACTCATTTGATCCTCTATTGCCCTTTCTACCACAATATACGCTTGCTCTTATTCCAGAAAGCACACCAGATAAGCCACGGCATTATGAGGGATGAGGAGAAATATAAATGTTTTTTTGTCCATTGTGTATTTCCGTTTGCAGATTATTTACATAAAGCCTGGAATAAAATAAAAAAAGGCTACCTGTAATAAAATAGTAAAAATATTTATATTCTATGTGGTTAATGGTGTGTATATAGATTGTGTAGAGGCTTGTCTACCACATGTATCTTCTATGTGGTTAATGGTGTGTATATAGATTGTGTAGAGGCTTGTCTACCACATGTATCTTCTATGTGGTTAATGGTGTGTATATAGATTGTGTATAGGCTTGTCTACCACATGTATCTTCTATGTGGTTAATGGTGTGTATATAGATTGTGTAGAGGCTTGTCTGCCACATGTATCTTCTATGTGGTTAATGGTGTGTATATATATTGTGTAGAGGCTTGTCTACCACATGTATCTTCTATGTGGTTAATGGTGTGTATATAGATTGTGTAGAGGCTTGTCTGCCACATGTATCTTCTATGTGGTTAATGGTGTGTATATAGATTGTGTAGAGGCTTGTCTACCACATGTATCTTCCAGTACCTTCTGTTTCTTTTTTGTCTGTATTTATTCGTCTGTATTTATTTGTCTGTTTATTGGTATGTATGTATGTATGTATGTATGTATGTATGTATGTATGTATGTATGTATGTATGTATGTATGTATGTATGTATGTATGTATGTATGTACAGTGCCTTGCGAAAGTATTCGGCCCCCTTGAACTTTGCGACCTTTTGCCACATTTCAGGCTTCAAACATAAAGATATAAAACTGTATTTTTTGTGAAGAATCAACAACAAGTGGGACACAATCATGAAGTGGAACGACATTTATTGGATATTTCAAACTTTTTTAACAAATCAAAAACGGAAAAATTGGGCGTGCAAAATTAAAAAATTAAAAATTAAATGTATTTATTTATATTGACCTACGGAGCTGTGAGGGGAACGGCACCTCAGTACCTCCAGGCTCTGATCAGGCCCTACACCCAAACAAGGGCACTGCGTTCATCCACCTCTGGCCTGCTCGCCTCCCTACCACTGAGGAAGTACAGTTCCCGCGCAGCCCAGTCAAAACTGTTCGCTGCTCTGGCCCCCCAATGGTGGAACAAACTCCCTCACGACGCCAGGACAGCGGAGTCAATCACCACCTTCCGGAGACACCTGAAACCCCACCTCTTTCAGGAATACCTAGGATAGGATAAAGTAATCCTTCTCACCCCCCTTAAAAGATTTAGATGCACTATTGTAAAGTGGCTGTTCCACTGGATGTCTTAAGGTGAACGCACCAATTTGTAAGTCGCTCTGGATAAGAGCGTCTGCTAAATGACTTAAATGTAAATGTAAATGTAAATTTATGAATTGATGTATTGTATTTACTGATATAATTATTTTCAGTCTTTATGTGATGGACAATGCAGAGAACGCTAGAAGAAAATAAAATGTCATTCATTTATTCATATAGCCTAATTAATGCTTATAGTTTGCTGTGTAATTGATAGGTCGACCCAACAGTACATTTAATGCATAGGCCTATGCACTCGCCGTGAATGACCGACGTGACTCCCCTTCATTCAATGTAAGAGTTGATAGGTAAAATGGCCGTGAATGACCGAGGTGACTCCCCTTCGCTCAATGTATGAGTTGATAGGTAAAATGGCCGTGAATGACCGACGTGACTCCTTCATTCAATGTAAGAGTTGATAG
>NW_027034288.1:0-7708 GCF_034236695.1 Oncorhynchus nerka | reverse complement strand
GGGTGTCAAAGTCAAATGGACGGAGGGCCAAATAAAAAAATCAGCTACAAGACGAGGGCCGGACTGTTCGAATGTTCATTGAAAAATTTTTAAATGACGCATATAGTCTAGTGAACCTAATTGAACCTACTGAAAACCTAACAAATATATTACAATATGATCAGATAAATAAAGCAATATTTTCTTATGGCTCTGTCAGTAATCTTTAATTTCAACAGACACAAAAGACAAATTTCCTTTATATAAATATCCCCATAACATGAGACATTAAATGAAAGAAACCGGTATTCAAGGCACCATCAGTAGACTATATTTTCTATTTTAGCAAAAGTGGGCTAAATTTACTTCAAAGAAAAACAATAATAGCAATTTTCTATCATCCACTCAACTGAAATATTTTTAAAATATAATTGGATTGAAATACAAAAATAAAGTGCAAAAATCTATTAATCAAAACAACACTTTGTTTAAGGAGAAGTAACATGCAGTGAAAACAAATATTAAATTTTAACTTTTAAACTTGAACTGAGTAAAACTCTAAATATGTGATTGCACAGTAATGTTCACTTGTTTGAGGTTGAGGGTGATACTTGGTGGTATCCCATCTTTCCACAAGTTCATCAATGTTCGGGTAAGAGCTCTGAGCTGAAGAAATCACTCAGAATTGAGTGGAGGTGTTCAGCAGTAAGTCGACTTCTGTGTGATGTTTTGTTCTAGGTTCATCAAAGAAATTATTGTCTGATGAGGCTGTGCTGCCAAACATAGACAACGTTTGAGCAGCCTGACGCGCAGCCAGCACGAGCCTGGGAGGAACTACAAACTGCGAGCGACCTGACTCACTATTATTTGCCCCTCAGCATCATTGCATTGAGGTCAATCAACTCCATTTGAGGTTTGGTGGTGAGCTTTCCACGCAACAGCAAATGGGTTAATGAGCAGTTCCAACCTGCTTTTGTGCTAAAGTCAGCAACTCAGTCGAAGTCAGCGGACAAACATCACTTTATCAGCCAACTGCTGTGCTCGGGAACGCCTTTGGTGGAGAGCTTCTCTTTCATGGTCTGGCAGCTGGGAAAGTGGCTCAAATTTTCTTTCCGCATCTGCGTCTCCCACAGAGTCAGTTTGGTTTTAAATGCCTTCACTGTACTGCAGCATATCAGAGATGACACGATCCCGATCCCTGCAGCTGCAAGTTTATTGCATTCAGATGACTCGTAATGTCACACAGAAAAGCCATTTCACACAGAAACATTTCGTCTCGGAGTTGTGTTGTGTCTTTCCCTTTGCTGTCCAAGAACAGACAAATCTCCTCACGAAGCTCGAAACATCTTTGAAGCACCTTTCCTGGCTTAGCCATCGCACCTCTGTGTGATAAGGCAAATCACTCATGCTCCGTTTCTAACTCCGTCAGAAATGCCTTGAACTGGCGGTGATTCAAACCTTGGCTCTGATAAAGTTAACTGTACGCGTGATGATGCTCAGTTACATGCTCCATTTTCAAGGCTTTACCGCACAACGCTCCTGGTGTATGATACAATGATAAGCTGTCAGCTCACCTGTCGCGTTTTCCTCTTGCATCTTTTCCGTATCTTCGCCACCAGTCCGCTTCCTGTGTCCACATCGCAGGTGCTCCGTCGGTTGTCAAACCCACGAGCTTTTCCCAAGGCAGCTCCATCTCATTTGCTACATCTTGACACCTCTTCATTACAAATCATGCCCCGTAGTTGTGCCATGCATAGGACGTAAAGCCAAAAACTCTCTGTCACGCTTAGGTTGGAGTCCACTCAGCGGATGAAAATTGACAACTGGGCAATGTCAGAAATGTCGGTGCTCTCATCCACAGCCAAGGAATATGCAATAAAATCTTTCCCTTTTTCACAAGCTGCTCTTTTAGATTGATGGACAACTGGTCTCTCTCTCGGCAATGGTGTTTCTGCTCAGACTCACATTTAAAAGAGTTGCCTTTTTCTGGGCAAACTTCGTCACAAACTTTAATCATGCAGTTTTTGATGAAATCCCTCCGTAAATGGCCGGGCTGATTTAGCGATCTCTTCTGCACAAAATAAAACTGGCTTTGACAGCAGCCTGGCCTTGTGATTTGGCTTTTTTGAACAGAGCCTGTCTGAGATTTGAGGCCTGCTTTAATTCCTCTGCCTTTGTAGCCTTTGTTCCATGTCCATATTCTTGTTTTTGTCCGCGTGTTTCGTTTCATAATGTCGTCTCAGATTATACTCTTTCAGTACCACACACTTTCTCCACACAGAAGACACACAGGTTTTCCCAGCTACCTTCTTAGAACATATACTCCGACTCCCACCTTGTTTGAAACCCCCGGTTCTCAGTATCCACCTTCCGTTTTGCCATTTTTGATGGGTATCTGAAAGTTAATTTTACTGTGATGCTGACGACTGCTGTGCCAATAAATATTGAAATGAAGCAGCCTACTGCTCGGTGCGTCACCTTTGCATTGTGGGAAATGTAGTATTGGTGCGTGTAAAAGATCTGCGGGCTGCCGGCTTGCTGCGGGCCGGTTCTAATAATAAATCAAGATCATCCCAGGGGCCGTAAAAAACCTTCTTGCGGGCCGGATGTGGCCCGCGGGCCTTGACTCTGACATATGTGCCCTACATGGTGAATTCTGTTAACATTATTTTTCAGTGCACAGAGAAAAGACAGAAGATCAAGGAAAACAAATCAGTCGTAGTCTACCAGAAAAGGAGCACACATACCGATAACTCTTTCTTTTTCCCCTCCTTGATGAACTTCTCTCTCTTCTTTTTTCCTCTCAGGGCCAAGTCAAAGTCAGCCAGGGCTTTGGTCACTGGCAGAGACAAGGGTGAAAGGTTAAAGTGATGCTCCAGAGCTTTGATCACTGGCAGAGACAAGGGTGAAAGGTTAAAGTGATGCTCCAGAGCTTTGGTCACTGGCAGACAAGGGTGAAAGGTTAAAGTGATGCTCCAGAGCTTTGATCACTGGCAGACAAGGGTGAAAGGGTTAAATCATGAATGATGCAGATGGGTCTGAATTGTCCCTGTGCTTTTAGGGGTCATATGCCCACCTTTACAATGTGCTCACAAGCAGATCAATGAAAACAATTACATCAGCTAACAGACAGTTGGCCCCAAAAGGCTCATTTTCATTTACATACAAAGTTCTGACCCTAGCTGGGTCTTAGGCAAGGGCCTGTTTTAGATGAGCTGTAGTTGAGTTCATGTGCATTGGTTGCAGTGAGAAGATATGTCCATGGTAATGCACTTTCTGTAGTTTCACATCTAAGGGCATACTGGGATAGGAAGACGCCACCTAGCAGTAGTGAGGAACGTAGTACGGAGGTCGGCAGGCCTGTAATTCGTGTTGGTCTGTGATACTCACTGCGGTCTTTTTTGCGCTCGTCGTGCGTTTGGAACCACGTCCTCTGGGGATCCGTCTCGTCTGCGTTCTGTGCCAGCCGCTTCTGTGCCACACTGATCTGAATGACACGTGCACATGAGCATAGGAATACACTAGTACCCACACATACACACATGAGCATAGGAATACACTAGCACACACACATGAGCATAGGAATACACTAGCACACACACATGAGCATAGGAATACACTAGCACACACACATGAGCATAGGAATACACTAGTACCCACACATACACACGAGCATAGGAATACACTAGCACACACACATGAGGATAGGAATACACTAGTACCCACACATACACACATGAGCATAGGAATACACTAGCACACACACATGAGGATAGGAATACACTAGTACCCACACATACACACATGAGCATAGGAATACACTAGCACACACACATGAGCATAGGAATACACTAGCACCCACACATACACACATGAGCATAGGAATACACTAGCACACACACATGAGCATAGGAATACACTAGCACCCACACATACACACATGAGCATATGAATACACTAGCACACACACATGAGGATAGGAATACACTAGCACCCACACATACACACATGAGCATAGGAATACACTAGCACACACACATGAGGATAGGAATACACTAGCACACACATACATGAGCATAGGAATACACTAGCACCCACACATACACACATGAGCATAGGAATAAACTAGCACACACACATGAGCATAGGAATACACTAGCACCCACACATACACACATGAGCATAGGAATACACTAGTACCCACACATACACACATGAGCATAGGAATACACTAGTCACACCACACATGAGGATAGGAATACACTAGCACCCACACATACACACATGAGCATAGGAATACACTAGCACCCACACATACACACATGAGCATAGGAATAAACTAGCACACACACATGAGCATAGGAATACACTAGCACCCACACATACACACATGAGCATAGGAATACACTAGCACACACACATGAGGATAGGAATACACTAGCACCCACACATACACACATGAGCATAGGAATACACTAGTACCCACACATGAGGATAGGAATACACTAGCACCCACACATACACACATGAGCATAGGAATACACTAGCACCCACACATACACACATGAGCATAGGAATACACTAGCACACACACACGAGCATAGGAATACACTAGCACACACACACATGAGCATATGAATACACTAGTACCCACACATACACACGAGGATAGGAATACACTAGTACCCACACATACACACATGAGGATAGGAATACACTAGTACCCACACATACACACATGAGGATAGGAATACACTAGTACCCACACATACACACATGAGCATAGGAATACACTAGCACCCACACATACACACATGCGCATAGGAATACACTAGCACCCACACATACACACATGAGCATAGGAATACACTAGCACACACACATGAGCATAGGAATACACTAGCACCCACACATACACACATGAGCATAGGAATACACTAGCACCCACACATACACACATGAGCATAGGAATACACTAGCACCCACACATACACACATGCGCATAGGAATACACTAGCACACACACATGAGCATAGGAATACACTAGCACCCACACATACACACATGAGCATAGGAATACACTAGCACCCACACATACACACATGAGCATAGGAATACACTAGTACCCACACATGAGGATAGGAATACACTAGTACCCACACATACACACATGAGGATAGGAATACACTAGTACCCACACATACACACATGAGCATAGGAATACACTAGCACCCACACATACACACATGAGCATAGGAATACACTAGCACCCACACATACACACATGAGCATAGGAATAAACTAGCACACACACATGAGCATAGGAATACACTAGCACACATGAATACACTAGCACACACATACACACATGAGCATAGGAATACACTAGCACCCACATATACACACATGAGCATAGGAATACACTAGCACCCACACATACACACATGAGCATAGGAATACACTAGCACACACACGAGCATAGGAATACACTAGCACACACACATGAGGATAGGAATACACTAGCACCCACACATACACACATGAGCATAGGAATACACTAGCACCCACACATGCACACATGAGCATGGGAATACACTAGTACCCACACACACATGAGGATAGGAATACACACATAGCATACACATACACACATGAGCATAGGAATACACTAGCACCCACACATACACACATGAGCATAGGAATACTATTGCCACACATGAGGGATAGAATACACACCCACATACACACATGAGCATAGGAATACACTAGCACCCACACATACACACATGAGCATAGGAATACACTAGTACCACATACACACATGAGGATAGGAATACACTAGCACCCACACATACACACACATGAGCATAGGATACACTAGTGCCCACACATGAGGATAGGAATACACTAGCACCCACACATACACACATGGGCATAGGATACACTGGTACCCACACATACACACATGAGGATAGGAATACACTAGCACACACACACATAGAGCATAGGAATACACTAGCACCCACACACACATGAGCATATGAATACACTAGCACCCACACATACACACATGAGGGATAGGAATACACTAGTACCCACACATACACACATGAGGATAGGAATACACTAGTACCCACACATACACACACATGAGATAGGAATACACTAGCACCCACACATACACACATGCGCATGGGAATACACTAGCACCACACATGGCACACATACACACATGCGCATGAGGAATACACTAGCACACATACACACATGACACACATGGGCATAGGAATACACTAGCACACACATACACACATGAGCATGGAATACACTGGAGCACCCACACATACACATGAGCATAGGAATACACTAGCACCCACATACACACACATGAGCATAGGAATACACTACACCCACACATACACACATGCGCATAGGAATACACTAGGGGATACATAAGCACCCACATACACACATGAACTGTAGAGATACACATGAACCATGGGATACATAGCACCACACATGCGGGCATAGGATACACTAGTGCCCACGCATGAGGATGGAATGCCTGGTGCCACACAGCACCACACATGGGATGGGATACACTAGTGCCCACACATGCACATGAGCATAGGATACACTAGCACCCACATGAGCATGAGATACACTAGCGCCCACACATACACACATAGGAGCATGAGATACACTAAGCACCCACACATACACATGAGCATAGGAATACACTAGTACCCACACATGAGGGATAGGAATACACTAGTACCCACACATACACACATGAGGATAGGAATACACTAGTACCCACACATACACACATGAGCATGGGAATACACTAGCACCCACACATACACACATGCGCATAGGAATACACTAGCACCCACACATACACACATGAGCATAGGAATACACTAGTACCCACACATACACACATGAGCATGGGAATACACTAGCACCCACACATACACACATGAGCATAGGAATACACTAGCACCCACACATACACACATGAGCATAGGAATACACTAGCACACACACATGAGCATAGGAATACACTAGCACCCACACATACACACATGAGCATAGGAATACACTAGCACCCACACATACAGACATGAGGATAGGAATACACTAGCACCCACACATACACACATGAGGATAGGAATACACTAGTACCACACACATGAGGATAGGAATACACTAGTACCCACACATACACACATGAGCATAGGAATACACTAGTACCCACACATACACACATGAGGATAGGAATACACTAGCACCCACACATACACACATGAGCATAGGAATACACTAGTAGCCACACATGAGTATAGGAATACACTAGCACCCACACATACACACATGAGCATAGGAATACACTAGCACCCACACATACACACATGAGGCATAGGAATACACTAGCACACACACACACTGAGCATAGGAATACACTAGCACACACATACACACATGAGCATAGGAATACACTAGCACCCACAAATACACACATGAGGCATAGGAATACACTAGCACCCACACATACACACATGAGCATAGGAATACACTAGCACCCACACATACACACATGCGCATAGGAATACACTAGCACCCACACATACACACATGAGCATAGGAATACACATGAGCATAGGAATACACTAGCACCCACACATACACACATGAGCATAGGAATACACTAGTACCCACACATGAG
>NW_027034287.1:0-7708 GCF_034236695.1 Oncorhynchus nerka | reverse complement strand
CCTCGGAGTTGAGGTATGTGCTCTCCCCGACAGGAGACCATGGCCCAGCCTCGCTCCACACTAAAGCTCCATGTCGCTGGAGAAAGGTGAAACAGACATGAGCATAACTGGGGGGAAGCAGAGGGTGGGGAGGGTGGGAGGGAGAGAGGGATGGGGGAATGCAGCTGTGGCTGGGAGTTGAGTTCATCACATAGTTCAAACGCTGTCCAAAGTTGACGCCCCGATCGAGCAAAGGAAAGTTTTGAGAACGTTTGAAGGCTAATATTAATTTGCTTTGAATCCCATTTTGTTGTATTTCTTGGATCACATTCTGAGAATGTAAATAAGAGCATTATCAATTCATTAAAATACCATCACAGTATAACATTTGTAACATTGCAATATTACATTTGATTTTGGAAAAATACTATACATTCCAGGCCATAACTAATACACATGATTTAACACTGAACCCATGGGCTGATCTCACAGACAGATTAATCCTAGTCCCGGATGAAAAACAAAATGCTTTCAATGGAGATTCTCCATGGAGAATGGTCAGGACTAGGCTTAATCGGTGTCTTGGAAACCTGCCCTATGAGTTTCCAGGAACAAGACTTTATTAAATGTTAGCTGCATAGGATAGAAAGCAGCAAAATGACTCTACTGAGAAATTGTATAAATCTTACCCTTCCTTGGTATGGTTGGTCCTGTAATTTCCTTGAATCATATTGGTGAATAAAAGACATGTGCTCGAGCAACACTTTGGGCTACCAATAGAGCTCAGCATGGAACTGTGAACCATAAGCCATGTAGTAAAATGTCACTCACTGCAGTTAAATAGTTACATTTTTCTTGCACAGATCTCCTTTCAGATGCAACTAAGCAACAAAATCTATTTGTTCTAAATCATACACTCGCTTCAACTGAATTACCAACCTGACATAGTATCAATACCTTTATTTGAGTCTAATGCAAGAATGTATAAGATAGAGGCCTAATTGGATAACACCAAACAGTCATGAACGTGCTTGCAAACACACACAAGACACGCACGCACACGCGCCACCGATTCCTGAAGCAGCACTCTGTTGTTGTTCCTCCCATGTCTGACCAGGGCGTGTGTTTGTTGAATGGCCTGGTAGTCTTGTCTAAGTGTATCCTTTCTGTAAAAGGTGCTGGGTGCTCACATCGTGATACGATGTAATGGGCCACCAGTGACACTGTTATAAGTCTCATGGAGAGAAAATGAATTATCATGGAATGAAATGTAACTAAACTGGAAGTTATTTTATTTATCCGGCATGGAACTAAACTGGTCATTGCAGAATGGTTACAATTATGAATAACATTTCATGGAACATACCTGCTCAGCCATTGTACTCTCTGTCTCCATGTAAGAAATGGGTGCATTCATGAACCTGACATTGGTTCTTATGAACTTGGCATTGTACATTTGTGGGGTATTGTGTATTTTAAGCTGATCATATTCCTTGGGATCTCTCTGAGCATACGAATTTACTTTATAGACTTTATCAGGGTCCAATCTGTCAGGTATCTTTTCATCAAATATCCTGTATGTGTTTGAGCTAAAAACAGAGGGAAAGAGTCAATCTACTTAAAGTTTGCAAGAACAAATAAACGGCAGCAAATAGGCCAACCTCCAAATCACATTGTTGCAATAGGACATAGCCTAACAGATAGAAACAATTCACATGTAACTGTATAGCATTGGGTTGTAAATAATTGCCTGCCGTAGAAACGTTTATAAACGACAAACACGAATTTAAAATCATTAAAATACCTCGTGGATTACTTGTAAGTGTGCACATAATGATTATGAAGAACGTTTATTGAATCAATATCTACTCAATCGTTAGTCATATGTCTTCTGAACATCGAATCTAGGCCTTTTACAATCAGAAATACTGTACTTACTGGAAAGACTCGCGGACTTTCTTCTTTCTTGGCAAGCAGATTTCAGCACACTGATACATTTTACTCATGATAAAGTGTGTGAAAGAAATTGTCGTGTGGACTTTGGCGGCGAATTCATTATTTCCCAGGTTGCTAAACAACTTAATTATTGCGCAGCGACAATTCAACTGGCGACACAAGTTGGAACAATAGTCAATGTAACACTAACCTTATCCTAGGTATAAATCAATACAAGATCTTGAAACTATTTTTGCTAAACCAATGTAAAATAATGTTAACTCTTGGATCATAAGTGACAACCCTTCCACAAATGCCAAATAAGAAATACATAGGATAATAATTTGTGGTAAATCGTATAACTTGTTGCCTATAAATTGTGTATGCAGGGCCCCCCTTGCGAAAGAGGCCTTGGTCTCAACGGGACTCCTTGTGCAAATAAATGTTAAATAAAAACATATGTATTTTTACAGTGACCAGCCAACTGAACCAGTAGGCCAACCAACAGGATACATCTGAGTAATAGCCTAGGCCTATTGTATTGGTCCAAGCAGTGTTTCTGTGTTGGGTGGTGCTGAGCGATTAGTGCTTTTTGGAGGTCGGTTCGGTTTCGGTTCGATGATTAAAACATAATTTAATGGTTTTCGATCATCTTTTTCAACAAAAGCATTAGGAAATGAAGTGCTAGTAATTCAGTGAACAACTATCCCAAAATGGAAATATCTGACACGAATAACAAGTAAACAAGTAGAGTAGATCTCTCAGTACCTGTTAATAAATGACGTTGACACCGACTTCAAATAGTATCCACAGTACAGTTGTCCTCCTCTCGCATTACTGCTTGGTCTGCTACTCCATCGTTGTGGACATAGGTAGCTTGCTTGCATGATATCCATACAGGCTATGTTTTTTTGAGATAGCTAAATCATCTATTTTATTGACTGTGTGATTAATAGTCAGAATAGTGGTGTTTCACTGTGAAGCTAATATTGCATTAGAGCTGATAATGTTTTGTTTCTACTGAGTAGGCTTGCATTGTGATTCATTCATACAACTATCACACCGTGCATATTATTAAAGGTGATATGATGCAATCTAACTAGATGAGAAGGCCTAAACTACTTCATCCTAATGTAAGCTAAATACATATGATCCAAAACAAATATTAGAATATAATATAAGATGATATATAATTAAATAAATGCATATCAAACAGGAATATATATTCAATTCAATTAATACAGCATTGTAATATTATTGATGCTTTCTCTCTCCTTGCAAGGGATTAGACATACAGTATGAACTGCAGTCACCAGCTGCCCAAGACTCAAAAACAGAAACATGTGGAGACATCAACACTTGTCATTTTTAATGTTAAAATAAGTCATTCCCAAATGAGGACATCTCAAGGAGATTAACCTCCAACATTCAGAAACTTGTTCAGTAGGAGGGCAAATTTAGTCATGACAGCCAGGGTTGTTTTTTTATACACCGGACAGGAGTTTACAGGTTTTTGTTCCAGCCCTTCACTAACACCTAATTAAAGTAATTGTGGTCTAAATTGAAGACTTGCACTGTAATCCCCACGGCATAAATCATGTCTGCAATTTAGAATGGGCTTCATAAATTACAATGCCATGACAAATCTGCATGATAAAACATAACATGGGTGAATCTTTTTCTATCTAAATTGCGGTGTTGGCTCCTGAATAATACCCTGGGATATGGTAATTATCCTGGTGGCTGGGAGGTTCACAACAAGTTCTTTACATCTGCAGAGTGTCCTTGTGGGATGTGCTTCAACCTGGAACAAGCAGAGACAAGGAAGAAGAAATTAACCTCACTGCTAAAATGTCACTGCTGGTTCAAGTTGCTGAACCCACAACTACCTTTATTAATGTGCAATTGGCTAAGGCTTGGCCCTAATATTACCTAGTAACACTAACCCCAATGGTGCAACACAATATAATAACGGAAAGTGGCAAAAGAGGCAGTTAGCGAAAGTTAGTTAGGTAAACAGACATTGCATGCAGCTAGCTAGTAACACAGACTCATCAACAGAATGCACAAATAACTTGGCTGGCTAGCAAGCCATTTTCATCAGATGTTGTTCAAATGTCTTAACTCAAATGAGTCGAGCAGGACTGTTTTCTCTGTAAGCCAATGCAATGGAGTGAAAAAGCATTTGGAGTGCCCACTTTAGTCCTGAAATCAAATGGGGGAACGATTTGCTATATGTCTTTAGTGCAGTGGCAGTTTTTAATTCATGATATATAAAATTATTGGGTCTTCTGAATTGACACATTTACTGAATCTACAATTAGTTAGTTTAATTGTTAATCTCTATACAGCCGATAAGCAGGATAAGATCGCCTGCTAGCTAGCTATAAGCGGCCATGGTGTTAGCTATTGGCTAGCTAGCTTTACCCGGGCTGATAAATACCAGTTGCTCAACATTTGAATTAAAAATTCATAGCTATGTGTCACGGATCCCTCTGGAGCTTTCATTGCGCACACCTGCCCTTTGTTCACCATGGTGCTGTCAATTATTGTTCCAATGTCCATTAGTGCGTGTGATACCTGTGCTGTGTTTTTGGGCTTTAATTGCCCTTGTGCATTCTTGCGCAGATGATTCACGGGTCTGCGTCCGTGTGTTCATCATACGTGAGTGTGTATTATTTATTAAAGGTACTCATGCTCTTTTGTTTGGTATCAACGCTGTGTTTTTTGTTACGTGTTTGTTTGGTCCTCTCATGATTTACAAAACGTGAGTAATTTTAGGTGAAATAAAAACCCATATTACATATTCCTGCACCTGTCTCCGAATCATTCATGCCAACGTGACACTATGAAAGTAATTTGTTGAAAATGTTCACTATTTGGTGAATAAATAAACGTTATGCCCATTTTCCTGAAGTTATTCCATATTCTTCTAGAAAATGTCATTGAAGCAGGAAAGTTGTGTTGCAAAGTTGCTGCAAATGCATTAGTTTAAGATGTTTTCTGTGAAATTCATTTGAATAGATTACAATGAGCTGATGATGACCGATTTTGCAGCACAGCTGAAAGAGTTTACCTTCTCGTCAGGACACTCGACACTGTTCATTACGAGGAGATCGCATTACATATCAAATGCTAGGCTAGAAGCTAGCTATATAGCTTGTTGTGACATTCATTTGTATACATACATAACAATGTACTGATGGTGCCAGATTTTTCCTGGCATTTGCTAGAAACATTTGCCTTCTCGTCAGGACATTGTTCATTACGACCATATCAAACACTAGGCTTTAGAAGCTAGCTAAATAGTTTGTTGCTAACAAACCTGCAATATGACAACTGAATAAAAAAAATACCAGTTACTGATAACAGCTGGTCAAACTAGAAACATGTGGGAGGATTTAACAGTACTTCTATCATGGCTACCAACATGACTGCAACAGTAACATTAGAGACCTGTGAAATTCATGTTCATCACTCCCACGTTGTGTTACGTCTGCTCCTGCTCCACACTCTCAATCAGTTACGCCAGGCTGCTCAGCTACGCACATCTGTCATGCGTTACATCTCGGACTCACCTGGACTCCATCCGTCTCAGGTGCCTCCCCTATATCCTGTCACTTCCTCAGTTTCATCCCTGTGTCTGCATTGATGTGGTTTTGTTTCTCTTGTCCAATGTTTTTCTTTGTTTCATGTCTATTTATTATTAAATTCTCACCCTGTACTTGCTTCCCGTCTCCCAGCTTCTGTTGTCTCAAGACTGTAACACATTGTCATCAGATGCTCGGAAAAAATATGTCTTCTGCAAAAACACAAATGCTAGTTAACTAGCTAGCTACGTTTTTCCTGGTTGGACCTGCATTTACAATGTATCCAATTTCAGTTTGTGTGGTTGTTGGTTTAGCTTTCTGTAACTTTGTAGAAAATACAGTCTGTGTGTGTAGGTGCATATTGCGTTATGATTGCAAGGTGTCCCAGTATATTTTCCAACTGTCCTGATATCTTTTCTAACTGTCCCATTATCTGGTTTCTAATTCATTTTACATACACAAACAGATCCCACCATGTCAAACGAACAAATTATCTGTCGACATTTATAAAATTGTACCAAAACTTCCTGTTTCCATCACAGCTGCCGTCATTTTTTTTTAATAAGGTATGACTTTATTCACATAAAAACCATGGATGGAAACATGGTTATAGACAAAAGTTCGTAGAATAGAAATAAAGTATTTCCTCTACTGTGGCAATTTAGCCAACATGTTGTATGAACGGAAACTAATGCTGGTATAGCCTACTGATTGTTATTATTATTTCCTATTTATGTTATACAAAAGCATTTGGGATGGTAATTTCTTACCTAGATTGTGGGTAAAATAACCATGGACTGTTCATATTTGAAATGTGTAACTACATTAAGTCAATAGCGCTTTTTGTGGTCTGGAATCGGACCCACGCTGGATAGGGGGGAACACCCCCCTATCCACATCGATGGAACAGTAGTGGAGAGGGTAGTAAGTTTTAAGTTCCTCGGCGTACACATCACAGACAAACTGAATTGGTCCACCCACACAGACAGCATCGTGAAGAAGGCGCAGCAGCGCCTCTTCAACCTCAGGAGGCTGAAGAAATTTGGCTTATCACCAAAAGCACTCACAAACTTCTACAGATGCACAGTCGGGCTGTATCACCGCCTGGTACGGCAACTGCTCCGCCCACAACCGTAAGGCTCTCCACAGGGTAGTGAGGTCTGCACAACGCATCACCGGGGGCAAACCACATGCCCTCCAGGACACCTACACCACCCGATGTCACAGGAAGGCCATAAAGATCATCAAGGACAGCAACCACCCGAGCCACTGCCTGTTCACCCCGCTATCATCCAGAAGGCGAGGTCAGTACAGGTCCATCAAAGCTGGGACCGAGAGACTGAAAAACAGCTTCTATCTCAAGGCCATCAGACTGTTAAACAGCCACCACTAACATTGAGTGGCTGCTGCCAACACACTGACTCAACTCCAGCCACTTTAATAATGGGAATTGATGGGAAATGATGTAAAATATATCACTAGCCACTTTAAACAATGCTACCTAATATAATGTTCCCTACATTATTCATCTCATATGTATACGTATATACTGTACTCTATCATCTACTGCATCCTTATGTAATACATGTATCACTAGCCACTTTAACTATGCCACTTTGTTTACATACTCATCTCATATGTATATACTGCACTCAATACCATCTACTGTATCTTGCCTATGCCGCTCTGTACCATCACTCATTCATATATCTTTATGTACATATTCTTTATCCCCTTACACTTGTGTCTATAAGGTAGTAGTTTTGGAATTGTTAGCTAGATTACTTGTTGGTTATTACTGCATTGTCGGAACTAGAAGCACAAGCATTTCGCTACACTCGCACTAACATCTGCTAACCATGTGTATGTGACAAATACAATTTGATTTGATTTGATTTGACAGTAGGTCTATATCTGCGACAGAAGGCAGTGGCCCTAACCACTAAACGACCACAGACCTTAGGATATGCTACACACTTGTATGTGGTACCCTAGTGGAGATCAATAAAACGATGGCTGTTGATGAGTATGGCTGCATTTCAGATACATTTTTATCGATTTGAATGTTGCAGTAGGCCTAGCTTTTGTGTGAGCGAGAGAGAACATTATTTTGATAGCCCTGATCCCAATGAATCGACTACCACCCGTACGGGAGAACGAGAACTGCAAATTTACAGCCACTCACGAGGCTCATTTGAATATCC
>NW_027034286.1:0-7705 GCF_034236695.1 Oncorhynchus nerka | reverse complement strand
GCACATATGTCAGAGTCAAGGCCCGTGGGCCACATCCGGCCCGCAAGAAGGTTTTTTACGGCCCCTGGGATGATCTTGATTTATTATTAGAACTGCCCGCAGCAAGCCGGCAGCCCGCAGATCTTTACACGCACCAATACTACATTTCCCACAATGCAAAGGTGACGCACCGAGCAGTAGGCTGCTTCATTTCAATATTTATTGGCACAGCAGTCGTCAGCATCACAGTAAAATTAACTTTCAGATACCCATCAAAAATGGCAAAACGGAAGGTGGATACTGAGAACCGGGGTTTCAAACAAGGTGGGAGTCGGAGTATATGTTCACGAAGGTAGCTGGAAAACCTGTGTGTCTTCTGTGTGGAGAAAGTGTGGCGGTACTGAAAGAGTATAATCTGAGACGACATTATGAAACGAAACACGCGGACAAAAACAAGAATATGGACATGGAACAAAGGCTACAAAGGCAGAGGAATTAAAACGAGGCCTCAAATCTCGACAGGCTCTTGTTCAAAAAGCCAAATCATATGTCAGGTTGCTGGTTAAGGCCAGTTTTATTTGGCAGAAGAGATCGCCAACCAGCCCGGCCATTTACGGAGGGGATTTCATCAAAACTGCATGATTAAAGTTTGTGACGAAGTTTGCTCAGAAAAAAAAGGCAACTCTTTTGGGAAATGTGGGAAGTCTGAGCAGAAACACCATTGCCGGTAGAGTAGACCAGTTGTCCATCAATCTAAAGAGCAGCTTGTGAAAAAGGGAAAAGATTTTTTATTGCATATTCCTTGGCTGTGGATGAGAGCACCTGACATATTTCTGACATTGCCCAGTTGTCAATTCTCATCCGCTGAGTGGACTCCAACCTAAGCGTGACAGAGGAGTTTTTGGTTTACGTCCTATGCATGGCACAACTACGGGGCATGATTTGTAAGGAAGAGGTGTCAAGATGTGTAAATGAGATGGAGCTGCCTTGGGAAAACTCGTGAGTTTTGACAACCGACGGAGCACCTGCGATGTGTGGACACAGGAGCGGACTGGTGGCGAAGATACGGGGAAAAGATGCAAGAGGAAAACGCTTTGACAGGTGAGCTGACAGCTTATCATTGTATCATACACCAGGAAGCGTTGTGCGGTAAAGCCTTTGAAAATGGAGCATGTAATGAGCATCATCACGCGCACAGTGCTTTATCAGAGCCAAGGTTTGAATCACCGCCAGTTCAAGGCATTTCTGACGGAGTTAGAAACGGAGCATGGTGATTTGCCTTATCACACAGAGGTGCGATGGCTAAGCCAGGGAAAGGTGCTTCAAAGATGTTTGAGCTCGTGAGGAGATTTGTCTGTTCTTGGACAGCAAAGGGAAAGACACAACACAACTCCGAGACAGAAATGTTTCTGTGTGAAATGGCTTTTCTGTGTGACATTACGAGTCATCTGAATGCAATAAACTTGCAGCTGCAGGGTCGGGATCGTGTCATCTCTGATATGTACAGTACAGTGAAGGCATTTAAAACCAAACTGACTCTGTGGGAGACGCAGATGCGGAAAGAAAATTTGAGCCACTTTCCCAGCTGCCAGACCATGAAAGAGAAGCTCTCTACCAGTGCGCTCCCGAGCACACAGTTGGCTGATAAAATAGGTATGCTTGCCGCTGACTTTCGACTGCCGATTTGCTGACTTTGAAGCACAAAAAGCAGGTTGGAACTGCTCGGTAACCCATTTGCTGTTGACGTGGAAAGCTCACCACCAAACCTCCAAATGGAGTTGATTGACCTCCAATGCAATGATGCACTGAGGGCAAAATATGCGGCAGTGGGTGCTGCGGAGTTCGCCCGTTTCCTCCCCGGCACAATGCCCCAGCTGCGCATCCAGGCTGCTCAAACGTTGTCTATGTTTGGCAGCACATACCTGTGTGAACAACTGTTTTCTTTGATGAACCTGAACAAAACATCACACAGAAGTCGACTTACTGCTGAACACCTCCACTCAATTCTGAGGATTTCTTCAGCTCAGAGCCTTACTCCGAACATTGATGAACTTGTGGAAAAGATGGGACACCACCAAGTATCACCCTCAACCTCAAACAAGTGAACATTACTGTGCAATCACATATTTAGAGTTTTACTCAGTTCAAGTTTAAAAGTTAAAATTTAATATTTGTTTTCACTGCATGTTACTTCTCCTTAAACAAAGTGTTGTTTTTGATTAATAGATTTTTGCACTTTATTTTTTGTATTTCAATCCAATTATATTTTAAAAATATTTCAGTTGAGTGGATGATAGAAAATTGCTATTATTGTTTTTTCTTTGAAGTAAATTTAGCCCACTTTTGCTAAAATAGAAAATATAGTCTACTGATGGTGCCTTGAATACCGGTTTCTTTCATTTAATGTTCATGTTATGGGGATATTTATATAAAGGAAATTTGTCTTTTGTGTCTGTTGAAAATTAAAGATTACTGACAGAGCCATAAGAAAATATTGCTTTATTTATCTGATCATATTGTAATATATTTGTTAGGTTTTCAGTAGGTTCAATTAGGTTCACTAGACTATATGCGTCATTTAAAAAATTTTCAATGAACATTCGAACAGTCCGGCCCTCGTCTTGTAGCTGATTTTTTTATTTGGCCCTCCGTCCATTTGACTTTGACACCCCTGAGCTAGAGGATCTTTGTTGATCCTTGTTGAACCTAGCTGTGATTGGTTGAGTTTTCCTCTGGGTGGGGAACTCTCTCACACATTGCTTGTGAGTGATTACTGTGTTCTCATTTTGTCTGTGTTCCTGGTGTAATGCGATATGGATTTCAATAGAACTGTATCGAGTCAAGTCAGTCATCAGTCATGACCCTATTCTGCTGAACGTCACATATGAAACAGTATTTATTTGTGTTACTCTGTTCTATTGGGGCGGCAGGGTAGCCTAGTGGTTAGAGTGTAGAGGCGGCAGGGTAGCCTAGTGGTTAGAGTGTAGAGGCGGCAGGGTAGCCTAGTGGTTAGAGCGTTGGACTAGTAACCGGAAGGTTGCAAGTTCAAATCCCTGAGCTGACAAGGTACAAAGTTGTCGTTCTACCCCTGAACTGACAGTTAACCCACTGTTCCTAGGCCGTCATTGAAAATAAGCATTTGTTCTTAACTGACTTGCCTAGTTAAATAAAGGTAAAAAAATGTTTTTGACTTTAGTATTCTGTTTTCTCTCCCTGTTGCTGTTGAGAGAGTACAGTATGTTACTAGCAGGGGTGGGAAAAAACTACCCAATTGTCATACTTGAGTAAAAGTAAAGACTTAATAGAAAATTATTTAAGTAAAAGTGAAAGTCACCCGGTAATAATACTACTTGAGTAAAAAGTCTAAAAGTAAGTTGGTTTTAAATGTACTTAAGTATCAAAAGTGAATGTATAAATCATTTCAAAGGATCAGAGGCAGTAGTGGTGACCAGGGATGTTCTCTGTTTAGTGAGTCCTCCAGATCAGAGGCTAGTAGGGATGACCAAGATGTTCTCTGTTTAGTGAGTCCACCAGATCAGAGACAGTAGTGATGACCAGGGATGTTCTCTGTTTAGTGAGTCCTCCAGATCAGAGGCTAGTAGGGATGACCAGAGATGTTCTCTGTTTAGTGAGTCCTCCAGATCAGAGGCAGTAGTGGTGACCAGGGATGTTCTCTGTTTAGTGAGTCCTCCAGATCAGAGGCTAGTAGGGATGACCAAGATGTTCTCTGTTTAGTGAGTCCACCAGATCAGAGACAGTAGTGATGACCAGGGATGTTCTCTGTTTAGTGAGTCCTCCAGATCAGAGGCTAGTAGGGATGACCAAGATGTTCTCTGTTTAGTGAGTCCTCCAGATCAGAGGCAGTAGTGGTGACCAGGGATGTTCTCTGTTTCGTGAGTCCTCCAGATCAGAGGCTAGTAGGGATGACCAAGATGTTCTCTGTTTAGTGAGTCCTCCAGATCAGAGGCAGTAGGGATGACCAGGGATGTTCTCTGTTTAGTGAGTCCTCCAGATCAGAGGCAGTAGGGATGACCAGGGATGTTCTCTGTTTAGTGAGTCCTCCAGATCAGAGGCAGTAGGGATGAATTGCGGTGGGATGTTCTCTGGTTTAGTGAGTCCTCCAGATCAGAGTGTGCATGACTCAGGGATGTTCTCTGTTTAGTGAGTCCTCCTCCAGATCAGAGAGTGGTAGGGATGACCAGGGATGTTCTCTGTTTAGTGAGTCCTCCAGATCAGAGGCAGTAGGGATGACCAGGGATGTTCTCTGTTTAGTGAGTCCTCCAGATCAGAGGCAGTAGGGATGGACCAGGGATGTTTTCTGTTTAGTGAGTCCTCCAGATCAGAGGCAGTAGGGATGACCAGGGATGTTCTCTGTTTAGTGAGTCCCCTAGATCAGAGGCAGTAGGGATGACCAGGGATGTTCTCTGTTTAGTGAGTCCCCCAGATCAGAGGCAGTAGGGATGACCAGGGATGTTCTCTGTTTAGTGAGTCCCCCAGATCAGAGGCAGTACATGACCAGGGATGTTCTCTGTTTAGTGAGTCCCCCAGATCAGAGGCAGTAGGGATGACCAGGGATGTTCTCTGTTTAGTGAGTCCTCCAGATCAGAGGCAGTACATGACCAGGGATGTTCTGTTGATAGGTGTGTACATTGAACCATTTTCCTGTCCTGTTAAACATTCAAAATGTAACTCGTACATTTGTGTGTCAGGGAAAATGTATGAAGTAAACAGTAGATGCTTACCCCACTACATTAGTTTATTCATCACAGCAGGTATAAACAGCGCAGTGAAATGATTACTTGGTTAGTTTCTCCATGCTAGCAGTCAGGCTGTGAGCAGTGGGGCCTAGCCAAGATCTGAGGTCCAACTCTGTGTTCATCAGATGTGTACTGCAGCCTGTGGTGTGGGGTATGCTACTGTGCTTTACACCACTCAGCATTAATATTTGCACACACACACGCATACACACACACACACACACACACACACACACACATACACACACACACACACACACACACACACACACACACACACACACACACACACACACACACACACACATACACATGCATACACACACACAGACACACACACACACGCATACACACGCATACACACGCATACACACGCATACACACACACACACACACGCATACACACACACATACACATGCATACACACACACACACACACACACGCATACACACGCATACACACGCATACACACGCATACACACACACACACACATACACACGCATACACACACACACACACACACACACACACACACACACACACACACACACACACACACACACACACACACACACACACACAGTCCAACTGGCAGGGCTTCTCTCTGAGTCCTGTTCCATCAGACTGATCATCCGTCAACATCTCACTGTAACACCTAGAGGCTTCTAACCTTCTTACCTGGATAACAACATCTCACTGTAACACCTGGAGACTTCTAACCTGGTTAGCAACATCTCACTGTAACACCTGGAGACTTCTAACCTGGTTAGCAACATCTCACTGAAACACCTAGAGACTTCTAACCTGGATAACAACATCTCACTGTAACACCTGGAGACTTCTTACCTTCTTACCTGGATAACAACATCTCACTGTAACACCTGGAGACTTCTAACCTGGTTAACAATATCTCAATGTAACACCTGGAGACTTCTAACCTGGATAACAACATCTCACTGTAACACCTGGAGACTTCTTACCTTCTAACCTGGATAACAACATCTCACTGTAACACCTGGAGACTTCTAACCTGGATAACAACATCTCACTGTAACACCTGGAGACTTCTTACCTTCTAACCTGGATAACAACATCTCACTGTAACACCTGGAGACTTCTTACCTTCTTACCTGGATAACAACATCTCACTGTAACACCTGGAGACTTCTTACCTTCTAACTTGGATAACAACATCTCACTGTAACACCTGGAGACTTCTTACCTTCTAACCTGGATAACAACATCTCACTGTAACACCTGGAGACTTCTTACCGTCTTACCTGGATAACAACATCTCACTGTAACACCTGGAGACTTCTTACCTTCTAACCTGGATAACAACATCTCACTGAAACACCTGGAGACTTCTTACCTTCTAACCTGGATAACAACATCTCACTGTAACACCTAGAGACTTCTAACCTGGATAACAACATCTCACTGATACACCTGGAGACTTCTAACGTGGATAACAATATCTCAATGTAACACCTGGAGACTTCTTACCTTCTTACCTGGATAACAACATCTCACTGTAACACCTAGAGACTTCTAACCTGGATAACAACATCTCACTGAAACACCTGGAGACTTCTAACCTGGATAACAACATCTCACTGTAACACCTGGAGACTTCTAACCTGGATAACAATATCTCAATGTAACACCTGGAGACTTCTTACCTTATTACCTGGATAACAACATCTCACTGTAACACCTGGAGACTTCTAACCTGGATAACAACATCTCACTGAAACACCTGGAGACTTCTAACCTGGATAACAACATCTCACTGTAACACCTAGAGACTTCTTACCTGGATAACAACATCTCACTGTAACACCTAGAGACTTCTTACCTTCTTACCTGGATAACAACATCTCACTGTAACACCTAGAGACTTCTTACCTTCTTACCTGGATAACAACATCTCACTGTAACACCTAGAGACTTCTTACCTGGATAACAACATCACACTGTAACACCTGGAGATTTCTTACCTTCTAACCTGGATAACAACATCTCACTGTAACACCTGGAGACGTCTTACCTGGATAACAACATCTCACTGTAACACCTGGAGACTTCTTACCTTCTAACCTGGTTAACAACATCTCACTGTAACACCTATAGACTTTTTACCTTCTAACCTGGATAACAACATCTCACTGTAACACCTGGAGACTTCTAACCTAGATAACAACATCTCACTGTAACACCTGGAGACTTCTAACCTGGTTAACAACATCTCACTGTAACACCTAGAGACTTCTAACCTGGATAACAACATCTCACTGTAACACCTAGAGACTTCTAACCTGGATAACAACATCTCACTGTAACACCTGAAGACTTCTAACCTGGTTAACAACATCTCACTGTAACACCTAGAGACTTCTTACCTTCTAACCTGGATAACAACATCTCACTGTAACACCTAGAGACTTCTAACCTGGTTAACAACATCTCACTGTAACACCTAGAGACTTCTTACCTTCTAACCTGGTTAACAACATCTCACTGTAACACCTAGAGACTTCTTACCTTCTTACCTTTTAACCTGGATAACAACATCTCACTGTAACACCTGGAGACTTCTAACCTGGATAACAACATCTCACTGAAACACCTAGAGACTTCTTACCTTCTAACCTGGATAACAACACCTCACTGTAACACCTGGAGACTTCTTACCTTCTTACCTGGATAACAACATCTCAATGTAACACCTGGAGACTTCTTACCTTCTAACCTGGATAACAACATCTCACTGAAACACCTGGAGACTTCTTACCTGGATAACAACATCTCACTGTAACACCTGGAGACTTCTAACCTGGATAACAACATCTATAAAATGTTTAGATTAATAATGATTTTATTTATAGAATAAGCAGACTGTGAGCTGTGGTGGGTTAAATTAAGGATCCCAATTAGTTCCTGCTAATGCAGCAGCTACTCTTCCT
>NW_027034285.1:0-7705 GCF_034236695.1 Oncorhynchus nerka | reverse complement strand
TAGGACAGAGTAACAGAGAAATAGAGATGTAGCATAGGACAGAGTAACAGAGAGAGAGAGATGTAGCATAGGACAGAGTAACGGAGAGAGAGAGAGATGTAGCATAGGACAGAGTAACAGAGAGAGAGAGATGTAGCATAGGGACAGAGTAACAGAGAGATAGAGAGATGTAGCATAGGACAGAGTAAGAGAGAGAGAGATGTAGCATAGGACAGAGTAACAGAGAGATAGAGAGATGTAGCATAGGACAGAGTAACAGAGAGAGAGATGTAGCATAGGACAGAGAAACAGAGAGAGAGAGATGTAGCAGGACAGAGTAACAGAGAGAGATAGAGATGTAGCAGACAGAGTAACAGAGAGATAGAGAGATGTAGCATAGGACAGAGTAACAGAGAGATAGAGAGATGTAGCATAGGACAGAGTAACAGAGAGAGAGAGATGTAGCATAGGACAGAGTAACAGAGAAGAGAGAGAGATAGAGTAACAGAGAGATAGAGAGAGATGATGTACAGACAATAGAGCGATAGAGAGAGATGTAGCATAGACAGATAACAGAGAGATAGAGAGATGTAGCATAGACAGAGTAACAGAGAGAGAGAGAGAGAGATGTCGAGCAGAGAAATAGCAGAGATGAGATAGAGAACAGAGAGAGATGTAGCAGGACAGAGTAACAGAGAGAGAGAGAGAGAGATGTAGCATAGGACAGAGTAACAGAGATGTAGCATAGACAGAGTAACAGAGAGATAGAGAGATGTCGCATGAGAGTAACAGAGAGAGAGAGTAACAGAGAAAAAGAGAGATAGAGAGATGTAGCATAGGACAGAGTAACAGAGAGAGAGAGATGTAGCATAGGACAGAGTAACAGAGATAGAGAGATGTAGCATAGGACAGAGTAACAGAGAGATAGAGAGATGTGTAGCATAGGACAGAGTAACAGAGAGATAGAGAGATGACAGTAACAGAGAGATAGAGAGATGTAACATAGGACAGAGTAACAGAGAGAGAGATATGTAGCATATGACAGAGTAACAGAGAGAGAGAGATGTCGCATAGATAGAACAGAGAGAGAGAGAGAGAGATGTAGCATAGGGACAGAGTAACAGAGAAATAGAGAGATGTAGCATAGGACAGAGTAACAGAGAGATAGATAGATGTAGCATAGACAGAGTAACAGAGAGATAGAGAGATGTAGCATAGGACAGAGTAACAAAGAGATGTAGCATAGAGAGATAGAGAGAGATATGTAGCATAGGACAGAGTAACAGAGAGATAGAGAGATGTAGCATAGGACAGAGAGAGAGAGAGAGAGAGATGGCATAGGACAGAGTAATAGAGAGATAGAGAGATGTAGCATAGGACAGAGTAACAGAGAGATGTAGCATAGGACAGAGTAACAGAGAGATAGAGAGATGTGATAGGACAGAGTAACAGAGAGATAGAGAGATGTAGCATAGACAGAGTAACAGAGAGATAGAGAGATGTAGCATAGGACAGAGTAACAGAGAGATAGAGAGATGTAGCATAGGACAGAGTAACAGAGAGAGAGAGAGATGTAGCATTAGGACAGAGTAACAGAGAGATAGAGAGAGATGTAGCATAGGACAGAGTAACAGAGAAATAGAGAGATGTAGCATAGGACAGAGTAACAGAGAGAGAGAGATGTAGCATAGACAGAGTAACGGAGAGATAGAGAGATGCAGCATAGGACAGAGTAACAGAGAGAGAGAGAGATGTAGCATAGGACAGAGTAACAGAGAGATAGAGAGATGTGGCATAGACAGAGTAACAGAGAGATGTAGAAAGGACAGAGTAAGATAGAGAGAGAGAGAGAGATGTAGTTATAGGACAGAGTAACAAAGAGATGTAGCATAGGACAGAGTAACAGAGAGATAGAGAGATGTCGCATAGGACAGAGTAGCAATATGAGAGAGAGAGAGAGAGATGTATAGGACAGAGCAACAGAGAGATAGAGAGATGTAGCATAGGACAGAGTAACAGAGAGAGAGATGTAGTATAGGACAGAGTAACAGAGATAGAGAGATGTAGCATAGGACAGAGTAACAGAAATAGAGAGATGTAGTATAGACAGAGTAACAGAGAGATAGAGAGATGTAGCATAGGACAGAGCAACAAAGAGAGAGATGTAGCATAGGACAGAGTAACAGAGAGATAGAGAGATGTAGCATAGACAGAGTAACAGAGAGATAGAGAGATGTAGAGTAGGACAGAGTAACAGAGAAATAGAGAGATGTAGCATAGGACAGAGTAACAGAGAGAGAGATATGTAGCATAGGACAGAGTAACAAAGAGATGAGATAGAGAGATGAGAGATAGCGCATAGGACAGAGTAACAGAGAGATAGAGAGAGAGATGTAGCAGGACAGAGTAACAGAGAGATAGAGAGATGTAGCAGGGAGTAACAGAGTAACAGAGAGATAGATAGATGTAGCATAGACAGAGTAACAGAGAGATAGAGATGTAGCATAGGACAGAGTAACAGAGAGATGTAGATAGGACAGAGTAGCAGAGAGAGATATGTAGTATAGGACAGAGTAACAGAGAGATAGAGATATGCATAGACAGAGTAGCAGAGAGAGAGAGAGATGTAGCATAGGACAGAGTAACAGAGAGATAGAGAGATGTAGCATAGGACAGAGTAACAGAGAGATGTAGCATAGGACAGAGTAACAGAGAGATAGAGAGATGTAGCATAGGACAGAGTAACAGAGAGATAGAGAGATGTAGCATAGGACAGAGTAACAGAGAAATAGAGAGATGGTATTGTGGTAGAGTAACAGAGAGAGAGAGATGTAGCATAGGACAGAGTAACGGAGAGAGAGAGATTGCAGGACAGAGTAACAGAGAGATAGAGAGATGTAGCATAGGACAGAGTAACAGAGAGATAGAGAGATGTAGCATAGGACAGAGTAACAGAGAGATGTAGCATAGGACAGAGTAGCAGAGAGAGATATGTAGCATAGGACAGAGTAACAGAGAGATAGAGAGATGAGAGATGTAGGACAGAGTAGCAGAGTAGATAGAGAGATGTAGCATAGGACAGAGTAACAGAGAGATAGAGAGATGTAGCATAGGACAGAGTAACAGAGAGATAGAGAGATGTAGCATAGGACAGAGTAACAGAGAAATAGAGATGTAGCATAGACAGAGTAACAGAGAGAGAGATGTATAGGACAGAGTAACAGAGATAGAGAGATGTAGCATAGACAGAGTAACAGAGAGAGAGAGAGATGTAGCATAGGACAGAGCAACAGAGAGATAGAGAGATGTAGCATAGACAGAGTAACAGAGAGATAGAGAGATGTAGCATAGGACAGAGTAACAGAGAGATAGAGAGATGTAGACAGAGTAGAGAAAGAGTAACAGAGTAACAGATAGAGAGATGTAGCATATGACAGAGTAACAGAGAGATAGAGAGATGTAGCATAGGACAGAGTAACAGAGAGATAGAGAGAGACAGTAGACATAACAGAGACATAGAGAGATGTAGCACAGAGAGAGATAGATAGATGTAGCATAGGACAGAGTAACAGAGAGATAGAGAGATGTAGCATAGGACAGAGTAACAGAGAGATGTAGCATAGGACAGAGTAGCAGAGAGAGAGATATGTAGCATAGGACAGAGTAACAGAGAGATAGAGAGATGTAGCATAGGACAGAGTAGCAGAGAGAGAGAGAGATGTAGCATAGGACAGAGTAATAGAGAGATAGAGAGATGTAGCATAGGACAGAGTAACAGAGAGATGTAGCATAGGACAGAGTAACAGAGAGATAGAGAGATGTAAGATATAGGACAGGAGTAAACAGAGAGATAGAGAGATGTAGCATAGGACAGAGTAACAGAGAAATAGAGAGATGTAGCATAGGACAGAGTAACAGAGAGAGAGAGATGTAGCATAGGACAGAGTAACGGAGAGAGAGAGATGTAGCATAGGACAGAGTAGCAGAGAGAGAGAGAGATGTAGCATAGGACAGAGTAACAGAGAGATAGAGAGATGTAGCATAGGACAGAGTAACAGAGAGATGTAGCATAGGACAGAGTAACAGAGAGATAGAGAGATGTAGCATAGGACAGAGTAACAGAGAGATAGAGAGATGTAGCATAGGACAGAGTAGCAGAGAGATAGAGAGATGTAGCATAGGACAGAGTAACAGAGAGATAGAGAGATGTAGCATAGGACAGAGTAACAGAGAGAGAGAGAGATGTAGCATAGGACAGAGTAACAGAGAGATAGAGAGATGTAGCATAGGACAGAGTAACAGAGAAATAGAGAGATGTAGCATAGGACAGAGTAACAGAGAGAGAGAGATGTAGCATAGGACAGAGTAACGGAGAGAGAGAGATGTAGCATAGGACAGAGTAACAGAGAGAGAGAGAGATGTAGCATAGGACAGAGTAACAGAGAGATAGAGAGATTTTTTTATTTTTATTTTTTTTATTTCACCTTTATTTAACCAGGTAGGCTAGTTGAGAACAAGTTCTCATTTGCAACTGCGACCTGGCCAAGATAAAGCATAGCAGTGTGAACAGACAACACAGAGTTACACATGGAGTAAGCAATTAACAAGTCAATAACACAGTAGAAAAAAAAATGGGCAGTCTATATACAATGTGTGCAAAAGGCATGAGGTAGGCGAATAATACAATTTTGCAGATTAACACTGGGGTGATAAATGATCAGATGGTCATGTACAGGTAGAGATATTGGTGTGCAAAAGAGCAGAAAGGTAAATAAATAAATAAAATAAAAAACAGTATAAAAACAGTATGGGGATGAGGTAGGTGAAAATGGGTGGGCCTATTTACCAATAGACTATGTACAGCTGCAGCGATCGTTTAGCTGCTCGGATAGCTGATTTTGCAGTTCATTCCAGTCACAGGCAGCAGAGTACTGGAACGAGAGGCGGCCAAATGAGGTGTTGGCTTTAGGATGATCAGTGAGATACACCTGCTGGAGCTGTGCTGGATGGGTGTTGCCATCGTGACCAGTGAACTGAGATAAGGCGGAGCTTTTACCTAGCATGGACTTGTAGATGACCTGGAGCCAGTGGAGTCTGGCTTACGAATATGTAGCTTAAAAATAGCCGACTAGAGCATACAAGTCGCAGTGGTGGGTGGTATAAGGTGCTTTGGTGACAAAACGGATGGCACTATGATAGACTGCATCCAGTTTGCTGAGTAGAGTGTTGGAAGCCATTTTGTAGATGACATCGCTCAAATCGAGGATCGGTAGGATAGTCAGTTTTACTAGGGTAAGCTTGGCGGCGTGAGTGAAGGGGAGGCTTTGTTGCGGAATAGAAAGCCGACTCTTGATTTGATTTTCGATTGGAGATGTTTGATGAGTCTGGAAGGAGAGTTTGCAGTCTAGCCAGACACCTAGGTACTTATAGATGTCCACATATTCAAGGTCGGAACCATCCAGGGTGGTGATGCTAGTCGGGCATGCGGGTGCAGGCAGCGATCGGTTGAAAATGCATTTGGTTTTACTCGCGTTTAAGAGCAGTTGGAGGCCACGGAAGGAGTGCTGTATGGCATTGAAGCTCGTTTGGAGGTTAGATAGCACAGTGTCCAATGACGGGGCCGAAAGTATATAGAATGGGTGTCGTCATGAGGTGGATCAGGGAATCGCCCTTGTGAGCAACATCATTGATATATACAGAGAAAAGAGTCGGCCCGAGAATTGAACCCTGTGGCACCCCATAGAGACTGCCAGAGGACCGGACAGCATGCCCTCCGATTTGACACACTGAACTCTGTCTGCAAAGTAATTGGTGAACCAGGCAAGGCAGTCATCCGAGAAACCGAGGCTATTGAGTCTGCCGATAAGAATATGGTGATTGACAGAGTCGAAAGCCTTGGCGAGGTCGATGAAGACGGCTGCACAGTACTGTCTTTTATCGATGGCGGTTATGATATCGTTTAGTACCTTGAGCGTGGCTGAGGTGCACCGTGACCGGCTCGGAAACCAGATTGCACAGCGGAGAAGGTACGGTGGGATTCGAGATGGTCAGTGACCTGTTTGTTGACTTGGCTTTCGGACCTTAGATAGGCAGGGCAGGATGGATATAGGTCTATAGCAGTTTTAGGTCCAGGGTGTCTCCCTTTGAAGAGGGGGAGATCATGCAGCTTTCCAATCCTTGGGGATCTCAGACGATATGAAAGAGAGGTTGAACAGGCTGGTAATAGGGGTTGCGACAATGGCGGCAGATAGTTTCAGAAATAGAGGGTCCAGATTGTCAAGCCCAGCTGATTTGTATCGGGTCTAGGGTTTTGCAGCTCTTTCAGAACATCTGCTATCTGGATTTGGGTAAAGGAGAACCTGGAGAGGCTTGGGCGAGAGCTGCGGGGGCGGAGCTGTTGGCCGAGGTTGGAGTAGCCAGGCGGAAGGCATGGCCAGCCGTTGAGAAGTGCTTATTGAAGCTTTCGATAATCGTGGATTTATCGGTGGAGACCGTGTTACCTAGCCTCAGTGCAGTGGGCAGCTGGGAGGAGGTACTCTTGTTCTCCATGGACTTCACAGTGTCCCAGAACTTTTTGAGTTGGAGCTACAGGATGCAAACTTCTGCCTGAAGAAGCTGGCCTTAGCTTTCCTGACTGATGCGTATATTGGTTCCTGACTTCCCTGAACAGTTGCATATCACGGGGCTATTCGATGCTATTGCAGTCCGCCACAGGATGTTTTTGTGCTGGTCGTGAGGGCAGTCAGGTCTGGAGGAACCAAGGCTGTATCTGTTCTTGGTTCTGCATTTTTTGAACGGAGCATGCTTATCTAAAATGGTGAGGAAGTTACTTTTAAAGAATGACCAGGCATCCTCAACTGACGGGATGAGGTCAATGTCCTTCCAGGATACCCGGGCCAGGTCGATTAGAAAGGCCTGCTCACAGAAGTGTTTTAGGGAGCGCTTTGACAGTGATGAGGGGTGGTCGCTTGACTGCGGCTCCGTGGCGGATACAGGCAATGAGGCAATGATCGCTGAGATCCTGGTTGAAGACAGCGAGGTGTATTTGAGGGCCAGTTGGTCAGGATGACGTCTATGAGGGTGCCCTTGTTTACAGAGTTAGGGTTGTACCTGGTGGGTTCCCTGATGATTTGAGTGAGATTGAGGGCATCTAGCTTACATTGTAGGACTGCCGGGGTGTTAAGCATATCCCAGTTTAGGTCACCTAACAGAACAAACTCTGAAGCTAGATGGGGGCGATCAATTCACAAATGGTGTCCAGGGCACAGCTGGGAGCTGAGGGTGGCCGGTAGCAGGCGGCAACAGTGAGAGACTTATTTCTGGAGAGGGTAATTTTCAAAATTAGTAGTTCGAACTGTTTGGGTATGGACCTGGAAAGTATGACATTACTTTGCAGGCTATCTCTGCAGTAGACTGCAACTCCGCCCCTTTGGTAGTTCTATCTTGACGGAAGATGTTATAGTTGGGTATGGAAATCTCTGAATTTTTGGTGGCCTTCCTGAGCCAGGATTCAGACACGGCAAGGACATCAGGGTTAGCAGAGTGTGCTAAAGCAGTGAGTAAAACAAACTTAGGGAGGAGGCTTCTGATGTTGACATGCATAAAACCAAGGCTTTTTCGATCACAGAAGTCAACAAATGAGGGTACCTGGGGACATGCAGGGCCTGGGTTTACCTCCACATCACCCGCGGAACAGAGAAGGAGTAGTATGAGGGTGCGGCTAAAG
>NW_027034284.1:0-7704 GCF_034236695.1 Oncorhynchus nerka | reverse complement strand
AAAAAAACATTTCAGTTACATGCTTAGTTGTCACAAAGCTTACGATTTCCTCATCAAATAAACCACTACCATAACTTTCTGTCTCTAAGTGGTAGTATTCATTCCAATATCTTGGGTGTCTGAGATTTAGATTGAGCTGCACAACTGACACTTCCTCATATGAACTCTTGGCTACATCAGGATGAAAATTAATGTTCTTTATCTCAAAAGTATGTCTGAGGGTCTTGCTGAGCAGTTTAAACTCTCCAGAGGCCAGAGGTTTGAACCTGAGCCTCATTTACATTCTCTGTTTGTACCATTTTGTTTGATATCACCTTGTTGTACTAGCAATACAATGTATAAGCGTGTCAGTCATACAGGTATGACACTCCATCGTTGTTGCAGGCGGCTTCTTAACTAATCACCTGCTAATAATTGGTATTTGGAAAATCCATTAGCGCAAAGCAAGAGTGCATGAAAGTCATGTATGGAATTATTTCACAGGGTAGAAAAAAACAAATAGTTGAGTTAATATAGCATGCAGCATTTAATGTAGGCATTACAAGAAAGACAGAGAAATAACCAGCAGCTGTTTGACATCCCCCTCCAAAACGGAACATATTTGGTTAGTAGAATCCCAACTAAGTATTTTCCACCCGGTTTATTTACCAGTAGTAACGTTTTTTTCTTAACCAGTGTGTGGTCTTGCACTGACTAAAATCTTATGCTTTTGGGACACATATTTGCCAGATGTTTGGAGCTAGGCTGACAGTGACAACATAACATTCTAAAGGGTAGCTGTCCATGGTGCTGATATGTATCACTGTTCAAATGTCAAACTCACCTGTTTGTATTCTAGGGACTCTAGTGGTACCCCTGGTAGTATGGACACACAATAAATCGTTTTTCCTGTACAGTGCTATATTTGTACAATATATATTGTCCAGGCAACCCCACTTTAAGCTGTTTGACCAAAAACCAACAACACTCCGTATTATTCCAGTCTTATGAAATACACTGTACAGACCCTACAGGTGTTTCCTATAATACTTTCACTGTGGCACCAAGAATAGTTTTTTTGTTATGTAAGCCAATGTGTATTCGTATACAGGTATCAGCAATGTTTTAAAACCCACTTTTAATCAAAAATGTCCCTTAATTATGAAAAAATGTTAATCATTGTTCATGTTCAGACAACTATTTTTCATATATCATTAATAATCACTGGTTATTGACGCATTTATACTATTACGTAACGTGGGGACCTTTATTTAGAAATGTTTTCCGAAATCCATGACCTGGAAGTACCTTTTTAGTGTTGCTGTCGAGACACTGGATCTAGCACCCTCTGTACAAAACGGTTTTATTTATCTTAGCTAACTAGGGTATTGTTAGCTTGAGTACATATGTCAACTTTTTATTTACGTTTGCAATCGCTTTAATATAACGCTAGGCTTGGTCACTATCTAACGTTAACATCAAACTTTTTAGCTAGCTTGTTTCGGGGGCTTTTGCTTTGCAAACTAGCCATGGATAACATTATTGATCAACATCAGAACAAAGGTTAGTTTTGCTGCTTTGTCATGCATTGCTTATCACATAGCAGTAGTTAAATGTAGAAAATGATATGTCATGACTCATTACATTTTGTTTTGTTTACATGGATCATTCAAATATGTCCTATAGTCTACCTACACATAGCTTGTAATATTACTAACTAGCTGAGTTATGTGATATATATTACTAGCCTGATTATGTGATATATATTACTAGCTGAGTTATGGGATATATTACTAGCTGAGTTATCTAGCTAAGGATATATTACTAGCTGAGTTATGGGCTGAGTTATGGGATATATATTACTAGCTAGTTTGTGGATATATTACTAGCTTAGGTTATGGGATATATATTACTAAGCTGAGTTATGGGATATATATTACTAGCTGAGTTATGGGATATATTACTAGCGAGTTATGGGATATATATTACTAGCTGAGTTATGGGATATATATTACTAGCTGAGTTATGGGATATATATTACTAGCTGAGGTTATGGGATATATATTACTAGCTAGATTATGGGATATATATTACTAGCTGAGTTATGGGATATATATTACTACTAGCTGAGTTATGGGATATATATTACTAGCTGAGTTATGGGATATATATTACTAGCTGAGTTATGGGATATATTATTAACTGAGTTATAGGATATATATTACTAGCTGAGTTATGGGATATATATTACTAGCTGAGTTATGGGATATATATTACTAGCTGAGTTATGGGATATATATTACTAGCTGAGTTATAGGATATATTACTAGCTGAGTTATGGGATATTACTAGCTGAGGATATATATTACTAGCTTTATAGGATATATATTACTAGCTGAGTTATGGGATATATATTACTAGCAATGGGATATATATTACTAGCTGAGTTATGGGATATATATTACTAGCTGAGTTATGGGATATATATTACTAGCTGAGTTATGGGATATATATTAGTTATGGGATATATATTACTAGCTGAGTTATAGGATATATATTACTAGCTGAGTTATGGGATATATATTACTAGCTGAGTTATGGGATATATATTACTAGCTGAGTTATGGGATATATATTACTAGCTGAGTTATGGGATATATAGCTGATTATATATATATTACTAGCTGAGTTATAGGATATATATTACTAGCTGAGTTATGGGATATATTTACTAGCTGAGTTATGGGATCAGTCGATTTTGAATTTATTATTTGTTTATCTGTTTAATTGTTAATTGCTCTTTTCAATTCGGTGACAGGTCTCCCTCTGTTCTCCTTCGTCTCCTGGTTCCACCTCTAGCGCCTGATGTGCGCTTTCATGTGGCAAGTGACTCAACAGCGTAATGTGATGCAGTATGGGAAGCTGGAGAATTTGTGACTTTGGTGACAGAGATGGTTCCAGAGCTGCTGAGCTCCAGGCAGAGGACCCAACTCATCCTGGGACTGAGAGCAAAGGGTGAGAGGTGTAAATATTGAGGGTTGGGAGGGGAAAGTCTTATGATGGAGCGAACGATGGGCAGCTACTAGCTGCAATTACTGTACATCTGTCACTAGTCTGATTTTCACATATCCACCTCTGTTCCAGATGGTTTTAGAGTTGTGTCGCAGTGCGGGCACAGCTGACCTCCTGACCATCCAGGCCCACCTGGACATAATCCACACATTGACAGAAAAATCTTTACACAAAGAGGTTAGTTAAATTGGCAACACTTTATGAATGAGACACTGGGAAGAACATTATTTCTGAAAGATCCACTCCTGTACATTTGTCTGATGTTTTGTTTGCGCCTAATGACAGAGTCATGGTGATGAATTGGAGGCTGCAGATTCTAACTTTGTGGAGCTAGTCCAAACACTGCTGGGAGACCCTTCTGAGAGGGAGCATTTCTTCCAGGTGAGGAACTTTCTCTCTAGAGTTCTTTGATCCTTTTGCTTGAATCTATTTATTAAATAGACTAGTTGAACATCATCTACTTAGATTAAAGGTAAGTATCCTTCTTCTGCATTCAGAATACCCTAAAGATCTTGTAAAGTGGCACGCCAGTCTCCTTTTCACATACTTGATCACCTAATTTACTTAACAAAAGGCACATCTCAACAGGTGATCCAGGTATGACATAGTACAAGTGGGGGGGGTGCGGTCGGGCCTTTTTATTTTATGTTTTTGCTCCTCCATTGTTCCCCAAGCAAGGGAGAGGTTGACAACATCAGACCAACTCAACTGCTCGAATGGCCTCCATGAAGTTTTTAGTTGTGTAAAAAACACTATTTGCTCAAAAGGTTTTTGTTGTTTTGTTTTTACCCTTAAGTGTGCGAATTTCCATACTTATACTTGGGATATTGTTTCTCAACAGGAAAAGTTCCAAAGCTGGAGTGCGTCTTTAATGGAGACTAGACCCATTTCATGCTAAATTGTCTATTTCACAGGAGGTGTTCTCAGTCCACTATGGCCCTCGGTATGACACAGCACTGCAGACACTGGTGTGGGAGTTCCTCTCCAGACTGGAAGAGCTGCTGCCTGTACCAGACCCTCACGCAGGGGTACTGAGGAAAAACATCTCAGTTCTAAAAGATTGACGGAACATCACGTCATGTGGCTCTACAGATGAATTGAATGGTGTTTTTGGTCATTTCAAAACTTGTTCAAACCTCAAGTGGCTGGTAAAAACACTTTTGAACTTTTTAATGTACTGTATTCCCCCTGCCCTGCTCCTCTTAGACAACAGCATGGCTCAGTGCTGCCCCCTCTGTCCTGGAGGAATGTGGGCAGACTGTCTTTGACCCTGAACAACTGAAGACAGTGTTGCAGCACCATCAGCATCATGTAAACCTGAACAATAGTAAGGCCTAGATTCAATCAGATCAACCATTAACCTGCGATGGCAGACACCAGCATAAGCGGACATTTTGGCGGTATCGGAGGTGTAACTGTGTTGGAGCCGTCAAATCGGTGAGAAGCTGCTCTTCCGATCATGGTCATGAAGCCACACCTGCCAAGCGTTCGAAGTTCTGAGCGAGAAAGTGCAGCCTATATAGAAATAATTATGCTCGAATTGAGAAATCATTCAACTAAATGATGAGGATTTCTGTCATCCTAATTGAGGTATAGATTACATCTCACATTCCAGTGTTCCAACTTGTAAACAAGGTTGCATGGGATTTTTGTTAATGCGACTCCGTGAACCCAATGGCAATGTCCGTTTTAGGTGTAATGCCGGGAGCCACTTAAGGATTTGACAGCTCTAACGCAGTTCTACCTCCGACACTGCCAAAGCACTATGTGGATGTTGGCTAAAGTGGATCGGATTAAATCGAGCCCTATGTCTTCATCCAGATGATGGATATGAAGAACAGAGTCATATAGGATACCACTTGTCTTTTTAACTTGGCAATATACAGTAGGTGAATTTAATGATGTTCTCTCCTACCCAGGTCATGTCTCTAATTACACCACAGATACCATCCTGTCCACACTGTCCCTCCCTCCAATAATCAGAGTTATTATTAACTACGAACCAGACAACTCTGACAATGTGAGGCCATTCTCAGATGACGATGAAGACCACAATGAAATCCTGGATGAAGGCACTGATAGATGTTTGGAGGATCTAGGACTGTCAACATCACAGGAACAGGAAGGTATGTCACCTGCAGAAACCTCAGTGTTGGTTACTCCAGTACCCTGTGATGGTAAGGAAAATAAAAAAGGTCAAACACTGATCCATTGTTAGACTAATATAGCATCTAAATTCGAATTTATATACTGAACAAAAATGTTAACGCAACAATTTCAACGATTTTACTGAGTTCCAGTTCATATAAGGAAATCAGTCAATTTAAATAAATTCA
Source organism: Oncorhynchus nerka (assembly GCF_034236695.1). Lineage (NCBI taxonomy): Eukaryota > Metazoa > Chordata > Actinopteri > Salmoniformes > Salmonidae > Oncorhynchus > Oncorhynchus nerka. The sequence goes on along the minus strand of NW_027034284.1, from coordinate 2,317 downwards.
TCAGGCCCTAATCTATGGATTTCACATGACTGGGCAGGGCGCAGCCATGAGTGGCCACCCACTTGGGAGCCAGGCCCAGCCAATCAGAATGAGTTTTTCCCCACAAATGGGGTTCATTACAGACAGAAATAAACTCTTCAGTTTCATCAGCTGTCTGGGTGGCTGGTCTCAGACGATCCCACAGGTGAAGAAGCCGGATGTCAAAACATGAGACATCTTTGGCATTATGTTATGTGACAAAAATGCACATTTTAGAGTGGCATTTTATTTTCCATGGCACAAGGTGCACCTGTGTAATGATCGTAATGTTTAAGCAGCTTCTTGATATGCCACCCCTTTCAGGTCGATGGATGATCTTGGCAAAAGATGCATGCTCACTAAAAGGGATGTAAACAAATGTGTGCACAACATTTGAGAGAAATAAGCTTTTTGTGTATGTGGAACATTTCTGGGATCTTTTAATTCAGCTCATGAAACATGAGACCAACCCTTTACAATATATATATATATATGGTGGTTATATATACAGTGAGGGAAAAAAGTATTTGCTCCCCTGCTGATTTTGTATGTTTGCCCACTGACAAAGAAAAGATCAGTCTATAATTTTAATGGTAGGTTTATTTAAACAGTGAGAGACAGAATAACAACAAAAAAATCCAGAAAAATGCATGTCAAAAATGTTATAAATTGATTTGCATTTTAACGAGGGAAATAAGTATTTGACCTCCTCTCAATCAGAAAGATTTCTGGCTCCCAGGTGTCTTTTATACAGGTAACGAGCTGAGATTAGGAGCACACTCTTAAAGGAGTGCTCCTAATCTCAGTTTCTCAGTCCACAGAAGCAATCAATCAATCAGATTCCAAACTCTCCCCATGGCCAAGACCAAAGAGCTCTCCAAGGATGTCAGGGACAAGATTGTAGACCTACACAAAGCTGGAATGGGCTACAAGACAAGCAGCTTGGTGAGAAGGTGACAACAGTTGGTGTGATTATTCGCAAATGGAAGAAACACAAAAGAACTGTCAATATCCCTCGGCCTGGGGCTCCATGCAAGATCTCACCTCGTGGATTTGCAATGATCATGAGAACGGTGAGGAATCGGCCCTTAACTACACGGGAGGATCTTGTCAATGATCTCAAGGCAGCTGAGACCATAGTCACCAAGAAAACAATTGGTAACACACTACGCCGTGAAGGACTGAAATCCTGCAGCGCCTGCAAGGTCCCCCTGCTCAGGAAAGCACATATATATGCCCGTCTGAAGTTTGCCAATGAACATTGAATGATTCAGAGGACAACTGGGTGAAAGTGTTGTGGTCAGATGAGACTAAAATGGAACTCTTTGGCATCAACTCAACTCGCCGTGTTTGGAGGAGGAGGAATGCTGCCTATGACCCCAAGAACACCATCCCCACCGTCAAACATGGAGGTGGAAACATTATGCTTTGGGGGTGTTTTTCTGCTAAGGGAACAGGACAACTTCACCGCATCAAAGGGACGATGGGCGGGGCCATCTACCGTCAAATCTTGAGTGAGAACCTCCTTCCCTCAGCCAGGGCATTGAAAATGGGTCGTAAATGGGTATTCCAGCATGACAATGACCCAAAACACACGGCCAAGGCAACAAAGGAGTGGCTCAAGAAGAAGCACATTAAGGTCCTGGAGTGGCCTAGCCAGTCTCCAGACCATAATCCCATAGAAAATCTGTGGATGGAGCTGACGGTTCGAGTTGCCAAACGTCAGCCTCAACCTAAATGACTTGGAGAAGATCTGCAAGAGGGGTGGGACAAAATCCCTCCTGAGATGTGTGCAAACCTGGTGGCCAACTACAAGAAACGTCTGACCTCTGTGATTGCCAACAAGGGTTTTGCCACCAAGTACTAAGTCATGTTTTGCAGGAGGTCAAATACTTCCCTCATTAAAACGCAATATTTGACGTGTTTTTGACGTGTTTTTCTGGATTTTTTGTTGTTATTCTGTCTCTCACTGTTCAAATAAACCTACCATTAAAATTATAGACTGATAATTTCTTTGTCAGTGGATAAACGTACAAAATCAGCAGGGGATCAAACACTTTTTTCCCTCACTGTATGGTGGTTATATCTGTTCTCCTGTATTTTCTCACAGAATTGAACTTGGATCATTCTCTCAACGTAATGGTGAATGCTGACGAGCCATGCCAGGTTCTTACCTGCACTCTGCCTCCATTCTCTCACAGTGAAATGGCCAACCTCTGCAAGGACAATACCGACCAAGTAGAAAAGGATAGAAAGCAGGTTGACAAGAAAGAAGAAGTGGTCAGAAAAGGGGACAAAA
>NW_027034283.1:0-7703 GCF_034236695.1 Oncorhynchus nerka | reverse complement strand
TTACATTTACATTTACATTTAAGTCATTTAGCAGACGCTCTTATCCAGAGCGACTTACAAATTGGTGCTTTCACCTTATGACATCCAGTGGAACAGCCACTTTACAATAGTGCATCTAGGTCTTTTAAGGGGGAGGGGAGAAGGATTACTTTATCCTATCCTAGGTATTCCTTAAGAGGTGGGGTTTCAGGTGTCTCCGGAAGGTGGTGATTGACTCCGCTGTCCTGGCGTCGTGAGGAGTTTGTTCCACCATTGGGGGCCAGAGCAGCTTAACAGTTTTGACTGGGCTGAGGCGGAACTGTACTTCCTCAGTGGTAGGGAGGCGAGCAGGCCAGGAGGTGGATGAACGCAGTGCCCTTGTTTGGGTGTAGGGCCTGATCAGAGCCTGGAGGTAGTGAGGTGCCGTTCCCCTCACAGCTCCGTAGGCAAGCACCATGGTCTTGTAGCGATGCGAGCTTCAACTGGAAGCCAGTGGAGAGAGCGGAGGAGCGGGGGGTGACGTGAGAGAACTTGGGAAGGTTGAACACCAGACGGGCTGCGGCGTTCTGGATGAGTTGTAGGGGTTTAATGGCACAGGCAGGGAGCCCAGCCAACAGCGAGTTGCAGTAATCCAGACGGGAGATGACAAGTGCCTGGATTAGGACCTGCGCCGCTTCCTGTGTGAGGCAGGGTCGTACTCTGCGGATGTTGTAGAGCATGAACCTACAGGAACGGGCCACCGCCTTGATGTTAGTTGAGAACGACAGGGTGTTGTCCAGGATCACGCCAAGGTTCTTAGCGCTCTGGGAGGAGGACACAATGGAGTTGTCAACCGTGATGGCGAGATCATGGAACGGGCAGTCCTTCCCGGGAGGAAGAGCAGCTCCGTCTTGCCGAGGTTCAGCTTGAGGTGGTGATCCGTCATCCACACTGATATGTCTGCCAGACATGCAGAGATGCGATCGCCACCTGGTCATCAGAAGGGGGAAAGGAGAAGATTAATTGTGTGTCAGCGTGGGCCGCGCCGGAGATGCCCAACTCGGAGAGGGTGGAGAGGAGGATCTGATGGTTCACAGTATCGAAGGCAGCCGATAGGTCTAGAAGGATGAGAGCAGAGGAGAGAGAGTTAGCTTTAGCAGTGCGGAGCGCTCCGTGATACAGAGAAGAGCAGTCTCAGTTGAATGACTAGTCTTGAAACCTGACTGATTTGGATCAAGAAGGTCATTCTGAGAGAGATAGCGGGAGAGCTGGGCCAAGGACGGCACGTTCAAGAGTTTTGGAGAGAAAAAAGAAAGAAGGGATACTGGTCTGTAGTTGTTGACATCGGAGGGATCGAGTGTAGGTTTTTTCAGAAGGGGTGCAACTCTCGCTCTCTTGAAGACGGGAGGGACGTAGCCAGCGGTCAGGGATGAGTTGATGAGCGAGGTGAGGTAAGGGAGAAGGTCACCGGAGAATGGTCTGGAGAAGAGAGGAGGGATAGGGTCAAGCGGGCAGGTTGTTGGGCGGCCGGCCGTCACAAGACGTGAGATGTCATCTGGAGAGAGAGGGGAGAAAGAGGTCAGAGCACAGGGTAGGGCAGTGTGAGCAGAACTAGCGGTGTCGTTTGACTTAGCAAACGAGGATCGGATGTCGTCGACCTTCTTTTCAAAAATGGTTGACGAAGTCATCTGCAGAGAGGGAGGGGGGGGGAGGGGGAGGAGGATTCAAGAGGGGAGGAGAAGGTGGCAAAGAGCTTCCTAGGGTTAGAGGCAGATGCTTGGAATTTAGAGTGGTAGAAAGTGGCTTTAGCAGCAGAGACAGAGGAGGAAAATGTAGAGAGGAGGGAGTGAAAGGATGCCAGGTCTGCAGGGAGGCGTAGTTTTCCTCCATTTCCGCCGGCTGCCCGGAGCCCTGTTCTGTGAGCTCGCAATGAGTCGTCGAGCCACGGAGCGGGAGGGGAGGACCGAGCCGGCCTGGAGGATAGGGGACATAGAGAGTCAAAGGATGCAGAAAGGGGAGGAGAGGAGGGGTTGAGGAGGCAGAATCAGGAGATAGGTTGGAGAAGGTTTGAGCAGAGGGAAGAGATGATAGGATGGAAGAGGAGAGAGTAGCGGGGGAGAGAGCGAAGGTTGGGACGGCGCGATACCATCCGAGTAGGGGCAGTGTGGGAAGTGTTGGATGAGAGCGAGAGGGAAAAAGGATACAAGGTAGTGGTCGGAGACTTGGAGGGGAGTTGCAATGAGGTTAGTGGAGGAACAGCATCTAGTAAAGATGAGGTCGAGCGTATTGCCTGCCTTGTGAGTAGGGGGGGAAGGTGAGAGGGTGAGGTCAAAAGAGGAGAGGAGTGGAAAGAAGGAGGCAGAGAGGAATGAGTCAAAGGTAGACGGGGGGAGGTTAAAGTCGCCCAGAACTGTGAGAGGTGAGCCGTCCTCAGGAAAGGAGCTTATCAAGGCATCAAGCTCATTGATGAACTCTCCGAGGGAACCTGGAGGGCGATAAATGATAAGGATGTTAAGCTTGAAAGGGCTGGTAACTGTGACAGCATGGAATTCAAAGGAGGCGATAGACAGATGGGTAAGGGGAGAAAGAGAGAATGACCACTTGGGAGAGATGAGGATCCCGGTGCCACCACCCCGCTGACCAGAAGCTCTCGGGGTGTGCGAGAGCACGTGGGCGGACGAAGAGAGAGCAGTAGGAGAAGCGGTGTTGTCTGTGGTGATCCATGTTTCCGTCAGAGCCAAGAAGTCGAGGGACTGGAGGGAGACATAGGCTGAGATGAACTCTGCCTTGTTGGCCGCAGATCGGCAGTTCCAGAGGCTACCGGAGACCTGGAACCCACGTGGGTCGTGCGCTGGGACCACCAGATTAGGTGGCTGCGGCCATGCGGTGTGGAGCGTTTGTATGGTCTGTGCAGAGAGGAGAGAACAGGGATAGACAGACACATAGTTGACAGGCTAGAGAAGAGGCTACGCTAATGCAGAGGAGATTGGAATGACAAGTGGACTACACGTCTCGAATGTTCAGAAAGTTAAGCTTACGTAGCAAGAATCTAATTGACTAAAATGATTAAAATGATAGAGTACTGCTGGGGTAGGCTAGCTGCGTTGTTGACACTACCCTAATCAAGTCGTACCGTTGAGTGTGAAGTTTCTACAATGCTGCTTATCGGGAGCTAGCTGGCTAGCTAGCAGTGTTGGTTACGTTACGTTGCGTAGGAGAACGACATCCATTAGTGGCTAGCTAACCTAGAAAATCGCTCTAGACTACTAACAACACATCTTTGAAACAAAGATGATGTATATAGCCAGCTACGATCAAACAAATCACACCGTTGGGACTGTTTGGATAGAAGAAAATAGAGCCCATATTGACTTGATGTTAAAAGTCTGTTACAGACTCTTGTGCTTCATGATAATAATGCCTGCCTAGCCTGGTTCCCGATCTGTTTGTGCTGTCTTGCCAACTCCTATGTCTAGTAGACAACAAAAAACTATCTGGGACCGGGCTAATGTTGGTGGTGGTGGATTGGTAGATCCATACTGACTCCCCATACCCAGACTTTGACACGAGTAAACCTATACCGCCATTGTTGTTGTTGTTTACATTTACCAGGGTGACACGCGAGTGTACATCTTTGAGATAGTGCCAGAAGCTCCCTATTTCCTGGAATGTGCCAGCTTCAACTCCTCAGAGCCCCACAAGGTATAGACTTTATGTTAACAGCATTTACATCTCTGCTTTTCCCCTCTTCCTTTTCTCATTTCCTACATCCCGCTCCTTCTTATTACATGTTTTGTAGTCAATAGATAAAAACATTTCCTGAATTTGTGACTTGATCTGTCAATCAATTACGCAGGCACCTGTAGACCTGTAGAATCTCTCTGCATGAACTTCCTGTTTTTAGGGCTTGGCCTTCCTGCCGAAGACTGAGTGTGTGGTGCAAGAGGTCGAGGTGGCCAGGGCTCGGGTCTGAGGCTCAGTAAGACCTCCATAGAGCCAGTGGCCTTCAGAGTCCCCCGCGTCAGAGTGAGATATGGCTGAACGCTGCTATCTAGTGTATATATGGGGGGAATAGGAAAAACCTGCAGTTATTTGATGACTTTTCAGACCAGGGCCTCAAAGAACTACCAGTAAAAAGGGTCTGCTATGTGAACCCCTGTTTGTACTTAGTCTGTGGAGTTTGAGCTGTTTGAGTTCTGAACTAATCCTGTTGTGTCTCGTCTCCCTCCTTCCTTCTCTCCGTCCGTCCACAGAAAGAGTTCTTCCAGGATGATGTGTACCCAGACACAGCAGTGTGGTGGGAGTCTTCTCTGACAGCCTCAGCCTGGCTGGCTGGTTCTGATGGGAAGCACCAGTCCGTCAGCCTCAAGCCCAAAGACATGACCCCAGGTAGGGGCTAACCTCAGCTCTGCTCCGCCCAGGCACATATAGTACAAACAGTGGACTGAAGTCAACAGCATTACTGTTAGATCCACCATTTGAATGTCAGATGAGAAGCCGAGCAGATACAGTTTATAAGGGGCAACCTATCCACTCTTTCATGGGCCAAGTCCTGGGTTTGACAAGATTATCTGCCTTGTGCTTTGACATGATGGTGACACTAGCTAAATCTATTCTGACAGCCAATCGTCAATCAACTCAATGTGAGGCAGAGATCTTCTATAACGTAGAATTGCCGATACAGGCTTTGAGCAAAGTCTTGTGGATCGGTGTACCTGGAATGACACATGTACAGTGGCAAGAAAACGTATGTGAACCCTTTGGAATTACCTGCATTTCTGCATACATTGGTCATCAAATGGGATCTGATCTTCATCTAAGTCACAGCAATCTCTGCTTCTAATAACTGTCATGTGATCTGATCTTCATCTAGCAATAGACAGTCTGCTTAAACTAATAACTGTCATGTGATCTGATCTTCATCTAAGTCACAGCAATAGACAGTCTGCTTAAACTAATAACTGTCATGGGATCTGATCTTCATCTAAGTCACAGCAATAGACAGTCTGCTTAAACTAATAACTGTCATGTGATCTGATCTTCATCTAAGTCACAGCAATAGACAGTCTGCTTAAACTAATAACTGTCATGTGATCTGATCTTCATCTAAGTCACAGCAATGACAGTCTGCTTAAACTAATAACTGTCAATCTGATCTTCATCTAAGTCACAGCAATCTGCTTAAACTAATAACTGTCATGTGATCTGATCTTCATCTAAGTCACAGCAATAGACTGTCTGCTTAAACTAATAACTGTCATGTGATCTGATCTTCATCTAAGTCACAACAATAGACAGTCTGCTTAAACTAATAACTGTCATGGGATCTGATCTTCATCTAAGTCACAACAATAGACAGTCTGCTTAAACTAATAACTGTCATGGGATCTGATCTTCATCTAAGTCACAACAATAGACAGTCTGCTTAAACTAATAACTGTCATGTGATCTGATCTTCATCTAAGTCACAGCAATAGACAGTCTGCTTAAACTAATAACTGTCATGGGATCTGAGTCTTCATCTAAGTCACAGCAATAGACAAGTCTGCTTAAACTAATAACTGTCATCTGATCTTCATCTAAGTCACAGCAATAGACAGTCTCTGCTTAAACTAATAACTGTCATGTGATCTGATCTTCATCTAAGTCTGCAATAAACAGTCTGCTTAAACTAATAACTGTCAATCTGATCTTCATCTAATACAGCAATCAGTCTGTTAAACTAATAACTGATCTGATCTTCATCTAAGTCACAACAATAGACAGTCTGCTTAAATAATAACTGTCATGGGATCTGATCTTCATCTAAGTCACAACAATGACAGTCTGCTAAACTAATAACTGTCATGGGATCTGATCTTCATCTAAGTCACAGCAATAGACAGTCTGCTTAAACTAATAACTGTCATGTGATCTGATCTTCATCTAAGTCACTGTAATAGACAGTCTGCTTAAACTAATAACTGTCATGTGATCTGATTTTTCATCTAAGTCACAGCAATAGACAGTCTTAGGCAGCTAATAACTGTCATGTGATCTGATCTTCATCTAAGTCACAACAATAGACAGTCTTCTAATAACTGTCATGGGATCTGATCTTCATCCCACAAGTGCAACAATAGACAGTCTGCTTAAACTAATAACTGTCATGGGATCTGATCTTCATCTAAGTCACAACAATAGACAGTCTGCTTAAACTAATAACTGTCATGTGATCTGATCTTCATCTAAGTCACAGCAATAGACAGTCTGCTTAAACTAATAACTGTCATGTGATCTGATCTTCATCTAAGTCACAGCAATAGACAGTCTGCTTAAACTAATAACTGTCATGTGATCTGATCTTCATCTAAGTCACAGCAGTAGTAGACAGTCTGCTTAAACCAATAACTGTCGTAATGATCTAGTCTTCATCTAAGTCACAACAATAGGCAATCTGTAAACTTCTTAACTGTCATGGGATCTGATCTTCATCTAAGTCACAGCAATAGACGATCTCTTTCCTTCTCTTTGTCATGGGATCTGATCTTCATCTAAGTCACAACAATGAATGATCATAGCAAACTAATAGCTGTCATGTGATCTGATCTTCATCTAAGTCACAGCAATGCGATCTGCATAAACTAATAACTGTCATGTGATCTGATCTTCATCTAAGTCACAGCAATAGACAGTCTGCTTAAACTAATAACTGTCATGTGATCTGATCTTCATCTAAGTCACAGCAATAGACAGTCTGCTTAAACTAATAACTGTCATGTGATCTGATCTTCATCTAAGTCACAGCAATAGACAGTCTGCTTAAACTAATAACTGTCATGTGATCTGATCTTCATCTAAGTCACAACAATAGACAGTCTGCTTAAACTAATAACTGTCATGGGATCTGAACTTCATCTAAGTCACAACAATAGACAGTCTGCTTAAACTAATAACTGTCATGGGATCTGATCTTCATCTAAGTCACAACAATAGACAGTCTGCTTAAACTAATAACTGTCATGTGATCTGATCTTCATCTAAGTCACAGCAATAGACAGTCTGCTTAAACTAATAACTGTCATGTGATCTGATCTTCATCTAAGTCACAGCAATAGACAGTCTGCTTAAACTAATAACTGTCATGTGATCTGATCTTCATCTAAGTCACAGCAATAGACAGTCTGCTTAAACTAATAACTGTCATGTGATCTGATCTTCATCTAAGTCACAACAATAGACAGTCTGCTTAAACTAATAACTGTCATGGGATCTGATCTTCATCTAAGTCACAACAATAGACAGTCTGCTTAAACTAATAACTGTCATGGGATCTGATCTTCATCTAAGTCACAACAATAGACAGTCTGCTTAAACTAATAACTGTCATGTGATCTGATCTTCATCTAAGTCACAGCAATAGACAGTCTGCTTAAACTAATAACTGTCATGTGATCTGATTTTCATCTAAGTCACAGCAATAGACAGTCTGCTTAAACTAATAACTGTCATGTGATCTGATCTTCATCTAAGTCACAGCAATAGACAGTCTGCTTAAACTAATAACTGTCATGTGATCTGATCTTCATCTAAGTCACAGCAATAGACAGTCTGCTTAAACTAATAACTGTCATGTGATCTGATCTTCATCTAAGTCACAGCAATAGACAGTCTGCTTAAACTAATAACTGTCATGTGATCTGATCTTCATCTAAGTCACAGCAATAGACAGTCTGCTTAAACTAATAACTGTCATGTGATCTGAT
>NW_027034282.1:0-7703 GCF_034236695.1 Oncorhynchus nerka | reverse complement strand
GGCAATGGACGCAGTCCACCCGGACAGGCAATGGACGAGTCCACCCGACAGGCAATGGACGAGTCCACCCGACAGGCAATGGACGAGTCCACCCGACAGGCAATGGGACTAGTCCACCCGGACAGGCACGGACTAGTCCACCCGACAGGCAATGGACCAGTCCACCCGGCCAGGCACGGACTAGTCCACCTCGACAGGCAATGGACCAGTCCACCCGGACAGGCAATGGACCAGTCCACCCGACAGGCAATGGACTAGTCCAGACAGGCAATGGACTAGTCCACCAGACAGGGGCATGACTACAGACATAGCCTGAACCAGGGCAAATGGACCAGTCCACTGTTGATACTCTGGACCAGTCCAGCTCTCAGTACGGACGTCCACCAGACAGCGGCCGACTGTTCACTGCATAGGCAATGGACTCAGACAGCAATGGACTGTCCACTGCACAGCAATGACCAACTGTTCCACAGCGGCCGACTGTCCACTGCATATACCACTGTCCAGATTAGCAATGGATCAGTCCACTGGCATATGGGCAATGGGACTAACCACCAGACAGGGCGGTCGGACCAGTCCACCCGCAGGCAAATGGACAACCACTGCATGCGCACAGGTTGGGACCAGTCCGGCCCCAGACACCACAGCAGCCGGACTAGTCCACTTCAGACGAGGCAATGGACTAGTCCACCACAGCAAATGGACTAGTCCACCGCACAAAGGCCGGACAGTCTCACCAGCATGTGCAAACGGATCCACCATTCGACAGGCAAATGGACGAAATCCACTGACAGGGCAAATGGACGAAACTCAATTAGTGTATCGGACGAAATCTCGCACAATGACGAAACACTTTATCAGGTAAATGGACGAAACTACGATAGCACGGACGGTCTGCCAGGAGTAATGGACTGTCCACCAGATGCGCGTCGGACTGTCCAATCGAAGGCGCCCGACAGGCAATCGACGAAACTGCCTCGAGCATAGCAAATGACGAAACCACTGACAAGGGGCAAATGGACGAGTCCACTGACAGGCAATGGACTAGTTCACTCAGCGAGCAGGGCAAATGGACGCAGTTCACTTATAGTACGGATATCCGTCGTGACATAGCAAATACCGATCCACTCGACAGTATCGACGAGCACCACTGTAAATTGCGCTGGATGATATAAATGGACGCCCACTGCATTACGCTAAATGGACTTGTCCACTGTGACATAACAATGATTCAGTCCACTAAGATAGGCACGTTCACCCAGACAGCAATGGACCAGTCCATTCCTGCAGACAGCAAATGACTAGTCCACTGGACAGCAAATGATAGTCCACTCGACGGGCAAATGGACTAGTCCACTCAGACAGGCAACTGGACTGTCCACTCCTGACAGGCAAATGGACTAGTCCACCAGACAGCAATGACAGTCCACTTCGACAGGCAATGGACCAGTCCACCAGACAGGCAACTGGACTAGTCCACTGGACAGGCAATGGACTAGTCCAATCGCAGACAGGCAATGGACTAGTCCACTCAGACAGGCAATGGACTAGTCCACTCGACAGGCAATGGACTAGTCCACACGGACAGGCAATGGACTAGTCCACCGGACAGGCAATGGACTAGTCCACTCAGACAGGCAATGGACTAGTCCACCTGGATAGGCAATGGACTAGTCCACCCGGACAGGCAATGGACTAGTCCACCCGGACAGGCAATGACTAGTCCACCCAGACAGGCAATGGACCAGTCCACCGGACAGGCAATGACGAGTCCACCCGACAGGCAATGACCAGTCCACCGGACAGGCAATGGACCAGTCCACCCGGACAGGCAATGGACGCCGAGGTCCACCCCGGACAGGCAATGGACTAGTCCACCCGGACAGGCAATGGACTAGTCCACCCGGACAGGCAATGGACTAGTCCACCCGGACAGGCAATGGACCGAGTCCACCCGGACAGGCAATGGACTAGTCCACCCGGACAGGCAATGGACTAGTCCACCCGGACAGGCAATGGACTAGTCCACCCGGACAGGCAATGGGCGAGCCACCCGGACAGGCAATGGAGCGAGTCACCCGGACAGGCAATGGGCGAGTCCACCCGGACAGGCAATGGGCCGAGTCCACCGGACAGGCAATGGGCGAGTCCACCCGGACAGGCAATGGAGCGAGTCCACCCGGACAGGCAATGGGCGAGTCCACCCGGACAGGCAATGGACCCGAGTCCACCCCGGACAGGCAATGGACCAGTCCCACCCGGACAGGCAATGGACCAGTCCACCCCGGACAGGCAATGGGCGAGTCCCACCGGACGGATACGTGGACGCAATGGACCAGTCCCCGGACAGGCAATGGACAGTCCCACCCCGGACAGGCAATGGACCAGTCCACCCGGACAGGCAATGGACCAGTCCACCGGACGAGCAATGGACCAGTCCACCCGGACCAGGCAATGGACCTGAGTCCCACCCGGACAGGCAATGGACCAGTCCACCGGACAGGCAATGGACTAGTCCACCCGGACAGGCAATGGACTAGTCCACCAGACAGGCAATGGACTAGTCCACCCGGACAGGCAATGGGCTATCCCCCGGACGGCAATGGACTAGTCCCTGGACAGGCAATGGACCAGTCACCGGACGGCAATGGACTAGTCCACTCAGACAGGCAATGGACTAGTCCACCCGGACAGGCAATGGACTAGTCCACTCGGACGAGCAATGGACTGAGTCCACCCGGACAGGCAATGGACTAGTCCCACCCAGACAGGCAATGGACTAGTCCACCGGACAGGCAATGGACTAGTCCACCCGGACAGGCAATGGACTAGTCCACCGGACAGGCAATGGACTAGTCCACCCAGACGGGCAATGGACTAGTCCACTCAGACAGGCAATGGACTAGTCCACTCAGACAGGCAATGGACTAGTCCACTCAGACAGGCAATGGACTAGTCCACTCAGACAGGCAATGGACTAGTCCACTCAGACAGGCAATGGACTAGTCCACTCAGACAGGCAATGGACTAGTCCACTCAGACAGGCAATGGACTAGTCCACTCAGACAGGCAATGGACTAGTCCACTCAGACAGGCAATGGACTAGTCCACTCAGACAGGCAATGGACTAGTCCACTCAGACAGGCAATGGACTAGTCCACTCAGACAGGCAATGGACTAGTCCACTCAGACAGGCAATGGACTAGTCCACTCAGACAGGCAATGGACTAGTCCACTCAGACAGGCAATGGACTAGTCCACTCAGACAGGCAATGGACTAGTCCACTCAGACAGGCAATGGACTAGTCCACTCAGACAGGCAATGGACTAGTCCACTCAGACAGGCAATGGACTAGTCCACTCAGACAGGCAATGGACTAGTCCACTCAGACAGGCAATGGACTAGTCCACTCAGACAGGCAATGGACTAGTCCACTCAGACAGGCAATGGACTAGTCCACTCAGACAGGCAATGGACTAGTCCACTCAGACAGGCAATGGACTAGTCCACTCAGACAGGCAATGGACTAGTCCACTCAGACAGGCAATGGACTAGTCCACTCAGACAGGCAATGGACTAGTCCACTCAGACAGGCAATGGACTAGTCCACTCAGACAGGCAATGGACTAGTCCACTCAGACAGGCAATGGACTAGTCCACTCAGACAGGCAATGGACTAGTCCACTCAGACAGGCAATGGACTAGTCCACTCAGACAGGCAATGGACTAGTCCACTCAGACAGGCAATGGACTAGTCCACTCAGACAGGCAATGGACTAGTCCACTCAGACAGGCAATGGACTAGTCCACTCAGACAGGCAATGGACTAGTCCACTCAGACAGAGCAATGGACTAGTCCACTCAGACAGGCAATGGACTAGTCCACTCAGACAGGCAATGGACTAGTCCACTCAGACAGGCAATGGACTAGTCCACTCAGACAGGCAATGGACTAGTCCACTCAGACAGGCAATGGACTAGTCCACTCAGACAGGCAATGGACTAGTCCACTCAGACAGGCAATGGACTAGTCCACTCAGGACAGGCAATGGACTAGTCCACTCAGACAGGCAAATGGACCAGTCCACTCAGACAGGCAATGGACTAGTCCACCAGACAGGCAAATGGACTAGTCCACTCAGAGAGGCAATGGATTAGTCCACTGACAGGCAAATGGACTAGTCCACTCAGAGAGAGGCAATGGACCAGTCCACTCAGACAGGCAATGGACTAGTCCACTCAGACAGGCAATGGACTAGTCCACTCAGACAGGCAATGGACTAGTCCACTCAGACAGGCAATGGACTAGTCCACTCAGACAGGCAATGGACTAGTCCACTCAGACAGGCAATGGACTAGTCCACTCAGACAGGCAATGGACTAGTCCACTCAGACAGGCAATGGACTAGTCCACTCAGACAGGCAATGGACTAGTCCACTCAGACAGGCAAATGGACTAGTCCACTGGAGAGGCAGGCAATGGACTAGTCCACTCAGACAGGCAATGGACTAGTCCACTCAGACAGAGCAATGGACTAGTCCCACTCAGAAAGGCAATGGACTAGTCCACTCAGACAGGCAATGGACTAGTCCACTCCAGACAGGCAATGGACTAGTCCACTCAGACAGGCAATGGACTAGTCCACTCAGACAGGCAATGGACTAGTCCACTAGACAGGCAATGGACTAGTCCACCAGACAGGCAATGGACCAGTCCACTCGGACAGGCAATGGCCTGTCCACTCAGACAGGCAAATGGACCAGTCCACTCGGACAGGCAATGGACTCAGTCCACTCGACAGGCAATGGACCAGTCCACCAGACAGGCAATGGACCAGTCCACTCGCATAGGCAATGGACCATCCACCGACAGGCAATGGACTAGTCCACTGGACAGGCAATGGACTAGTCCACTCGGACGAGGCAATGGACTAGTCCACTCGACAGGCAATGGACCAGTCCACTCGGATAGGCAATGGACACCACCCGGAATGAAGGCAGGCATGGACTAGTCCACCCGGACAGGCAATGGACTAGTCCACCGGACAGGCAATGGACTGAGTCCACCAGGACAGGCAATGGACTAGTCCACCCGGACAGGCAATGGAGCGAAGTCCACCCGGACAGGCAATGGGCAGGTCCACCCGGACAGGCAATGGAGCCGGGTCCACCCCGGACAGGCAATGGAGCGAGTCCACCCGGACAGGCAATGGACGGAGTCCACCCGGACAGGCAATGGACTAGTCCACCCCGGACAGGCAATGGGCCCGAGTCCACCCGGACAGGCAATGGACTAGTCCACCCGGACAGGCAAGTCCACCGGACAGGCAATGGGCGAGTCCACCCGGACAGGCAATGGACTAGTCCACCCGGACAGGCAATGGGCCGAGTCCACCCGGACAGGCAATGGACTGAGTCCACCCGGACAGGCAATGGAGCGGAGTCCACCCGGACAGGCAATGGGCAGAGTCCACCCGGACAGGCAATGGGCGAGTCCACCCGGACAGGCAATGGACGAGTCCCCGGACAGGCAATGGGCGAGTCCACCCGGACAGGCAATGGACAGTCCACCCGGACAGGCAATGGGCCAGTCCACGGACGAGCATGGACAGTCCACCCGGACAGGCAATGGACTAGTCCACGGACAGGCAACGGACAGGCAATGGACCCGAGTCCACCGGACAGGCAATGGGCGAGTCCCACCCGGACAGGCAATGGACTAGTCCACCCGGACAGGCAATGGACTAGTCCACCGGACAGGCAATGGACAGTCCCACCCCGGACAGGCAATGGACCAGTCCACCCGGACAGGCAATGGGCCAGTCCACCCGGACGGACGTGGACCGAGTCCACCCAGGACAGGCAATGGACCAGTCCCACACCCGGACAGGCAATGGACCGAGTCCACCGGACAGGCAATGGACAGTCCACCCGGACAGGCAATGGGCCCGAGTCCACCCGGACCCAGGCAATGGACCTGAGTCCACCGGACGAGGCAACGTGGACTAGTCCACCCCGGACAGGCAATGGACTAGTCCACCCGGACGAGCAATGGACTAGTCCACCCAGACAGGCAATGGACTAGTCCACCCGGACAGGCAATGGACTAGTCCACCCAGACAGGCAATGGACTAGTCCACTCTGGACAGGCAATGGACTAGTCCACCCGGACAGGCAATGGACTAGTCCCACCCGGACAGGCAATGGACTAGTCCCCCCGGACAGGCAATGGACGAGTCACCGGACAGGCAATGGACTGAGTCCCCGGACAGGCAATGGACCGGAGCCCACCCGGACAGGCAATGGACTAGTCCACCCCGGACAGGCAATGGACTAGTCCACCCAGACAGGCAATGGACATTAGTCCACCCAGACAGGCAATGGACTAGTCCACCCAGACAGGCAATGGACTAGTCCACTCAGACAGGCAATGGACTAGTCCACTCAGACAGGCAATGGACTAGTCCACTCAGACAGGCAATGGACTAGTCCACTCAGACAGGCAATGGACTAGTCCACTCCAGACAGGCAATGGACTAGTCCACTCAGACAGGCAATGGACTAGTCCACTCAGACAGGCAATGGACTAGTCCACTCAGACAGGCAATGGACTAGTCCACTCAGACAGGCAATGGACTAGTCCACTCAGACAGGCAATGGACTAGTCCACTCAGACAGGCAATGGACTAGTCCACTCAGACAGGCAATGGACTAGTCCACTCAGACAGGCAATGGACTAGTCCACTCAGACAGAGCAATGGACTAGTCCACTCAGACAGGCAATGGACTAGTCCACTCAGACAGGCAATGGACTAGTCCACTCAGACAGGCAATGGACTAGTCACTCAGACAGGCAATGGACTAGTCCACTCAGACAGGCAATGGACTAGTCCACTCAGACAGGCAATGGACTAGTCCCTCAGACAGGCAATGGACTAGTCCACTCAGACAGGCAATGGACTAGTCCACTCAGACAGGCAATGGACTAGTCCACTCAGACAGGCAATGGACTAGTCCACTCAGACAGGCAATGGAGACTCAGGCAATGGACCCACTCAGACGGGCAATGGACTAGTCCTCCAGACAGGCAATGGACTGGACTCCAGACAGCAATGGACTGGTCCACTCAGACAGGCAATGGACTAGTCCCTCAGACAGGCAATGGACTAGTCCATTCAGACTGGCAATGGACTAGTCCACTCAGACAGGCAATGGACTAGTCCATTCAGCCTGGCAATGGACTAGTCCTCAGACTGAGCAATGGACTAGTCCACTCAGACAGGCAATGAGACATCAGAGCAATGGACTAGTCCCTCAGACAGGCAATGGACTAGTCCACTCAGACGGGCAATGGACTAGTCACTCAGACAGGCAATGGACTGGTCCACTCAGGACAGGCAATGGACTGGTCCACTCAGACAGGCAATGGACTAGTCCACTCAGACAGGCAATGGACTAGTCCACTCAGACAGGCAATGGACTGGTCACTCGGACAGGTAATGGACTGATGTCCTCAGAGACAGGCCTGTGCAATGGACTAGTCCACTCAGTCAGGCAATGGACTAGTCATTGCCTGTCTGTAGTCATTCTTCCTCAACTCTGGAAGTGGACTGGTCACGCCAGACGAGCAATGGACTGGTCCACTCCAGACGGGCAGTGGACTGGTCCACTCCAGATCAGGCAATGGACTAGTCCACTCAGA
>NW_027034281.1:0-7701 GCF_034236695.1 Oncorhynchus nerka | reverse complement strand
GAACTGTTTGGCCATAATGACCATTGTTATGTTTGGAGGGAAAGGGGGAGACTTTAAAAAAAAAAAAAATTATTTCACCTTTATTTAACCAGGTAAGCAAGTTGAGAACATAGTTCTCATTTACAGTGCGACCTGGCCAGATAAAAGCAAACAGTTGAAACACCATGACGACACAGAGTTACACATGGAGTAAAACAAACATACAGTCAATAATACAGTAAAAAAAAAAAAAAAAACAAAGTCTATATACAATGTGAGCAAATTAGGTGAGAAGGGAGGTAAAGGCAAAAGGCCATGGTGGCAAAGTAAATACAATATAGCAAGTAAAACACTGGAATGGTAGTATTGCAAGGAAGAATGTGCAAAATAAAAATAAAAATAATGGGGTGCAAAGGAGCAAAATAAATAAATAAATTAAATACAGTTGGGAAAAGAGGTAGTTGTTTGGGCTAAATTATAGGTGGGCTATGTACAGGTGCAGTAATCTGTAAAGATGCTCTGACAGTTGGTGCTTAAAGCTAGTGAGGGAGATAAGTGTTTCCAATTTAAGAGATTTTTGTAGTTCGTTCCAGTCATTGGCAGCAGAGAACTGGAAGGAGGCGGCCAAAGAAAGAAGGTTTTGGGGAGTGACTAGAGAAATATACCTGCTGGAGCGTGTGCTACAGGTGGGAGATGCTATGGTGACCAGCGAGCTGAGATAATGTGGGACTTTACCTAGCAGGGACTTGTAGATGACATGGAGCCAGTGGGTTTGGCGCAGTATGAAGCGGGCCAGCCAACGAGAAGCGTGCAGAATTTCGCAATGGTGGGTAGTATCTGAGGCTTTTGGTGACAAAAACGGATAGCACTGTGATAGACTGCATCAAATTTGTTGAGTAGGTATTGGAGGCTATTTTGTAAATGACATCGCCAAAGTCGAGGATTGGTAGGATGGTCAATTTTACAAGGGTATGTTTGGCAGCATGAGTGAAGGATGCTTTGTTGGAAATAGGAAGCCAATTCTAGATTTAACTTTGGATTGGAGATGTTTGATATGGGTCTGGAAGGAGAGTTTACAGTCTAACCAGACACCCTAAGTGTATTTGTAGTTGTCCCACGTATTCTAAGTCAGAGCCGTCCAGAGTAGTGATGTTGGACAGGCGGGTAGGTGCAGGTAGCGATCGGTTGAAGAGCATGCATTTAGTTTTACTTGTATTTAAGAGCAATTGGAGGCCACGGAAGGAGAGTTGTATGGCATTGAAGCTTGCCTGGAGGGTTGTTAACACAGTGTCCAAAGAGGGTCGGAAGTATACAGAATGGTGTCGTCTGCGTAGAGGTGGATCAGACTCACCAGCAGCAAGAGCGACCTCATTGATGTATACAGAGAAGAGAGTCGGTCAAGAATTGAACCCTGTGGCACCCCATAGAGACTGCCAGAGGTCCGGACAGTGAGACCCTCGATTTGACACACTGAACTCTATCAGAGAAGTAGTTGGTGAACCAGGCTAGGCAATCATTTGAGAAACCAAGGCTGTCGAGTCTGCCGATGAGGATGTGGTGGTTGACAGAGTCGAAAGCCTTGGCCAGATCAATGAATACGGCTGCACAGTAATGTTTCTTATCGATGGCGGTTAGATATCGTTTAGGACCTTGAGCGTGGCTGAGGTGCACCCATGACCAGCTCTGAAACCAGATTGCATAGCAGAGAAGGTATGGTGAGATTGAAATGGTCGGTAATCTGTTTGTTGACTTAGCTTTCGAAGACCTTAGAAAGGCATGGTAGGATAGATATAGGTCTGTAGCAGTTTGGGTCAAGAGTGTCCCCCCCTTGAAAGAGGGGATGACCGCAGCTGCTTTCCAATCTTTGGGAATCTCAGATGACACGAAAGAGAGGTTGAACAGGCTAGTAATAGGGGTGGCAACAATTTCGACAGAGATAATTTTGAAAAAGAAAGGGTCAGATTGTCTAGGCCCGGCTGATTTGTAGGGGTCCAGATTTTCAGCTCTTTCAGAACTTCAGCTGAATGGATTTGGGAGAAGGAGAAATGGGGAAGGCTTGGGCGAGTTGCTGTTGGGGGTGCAGTGCTGTTGACCGGGGTAGGAGGTTGCCAGGTGGAAAGCATGGCCAGCCGTAGAAAAATGCTTATTGAAATTCTCAATTATGGTGGATTTATCAGTGGTGACAGTGTTTCCTATCTTCAGTGCAGTGGGCAGCTGGGAGGAGGTGTTCTTATTCTCCATGGACTTTACAGTGTCCCAGAACTTTTAGAGTTAGTGTTGCAGGAAGCAAATTTCTGCTTGAAAAAACTAGCCTTGGCTTTTCTAACTGCCTGTGTATAACGGTTTCTAGCTTCCCTGAACAGCTGCATATCACGGGGGCTGTTCGATGCTGTCTGCAGAACGCCATAGGATGTTTTTGTGTTGGTTAAAGGGCAGTCAGGTCTGGGGAGAACCAAGGGCTATATCTGTTCCCTGGTTCTAATTTTCTTGAATGGGGCATGTTTATTTAACATTGTTAGGAAGGCATTTTTAAAAATATCCAGGCATCCTCTACTGACGGATGAGATCAATATCCTTCCAGGACACCCGGCCAGGTCGATTAGAAAGGCCTGCTCGCTGAAGTGTTTCAGGGAGCGTTTACAGTGATGAGTGGAGGTCGTTTGACCGCTGACCCATGACGGATGCAGGCAATGAGGCAGTGATCGCTGAGATCTTGGTTGAAGACAGCAGAGGTGTATTTAGAGGGGAAGTTGGTTAGGATGATATCTATGAGGGTGCCCATGTTTAAGGCTTTGGGGGGGTACCTGGTAGGTTCATTGATAATTTGTGTGAGAATTGCAAGCCGAAGAATACCATCCCAACCGTGAAGCACGGGGGTGGCAGCGTCATGTTGTGGGGGTGCTTTGCTGCAGGAGGGACTGGTGCACTTCACAAAATAGATGGCATCATGAGGCAGGAAAATTATGTGTATATATTGAAGCAACATCTCAAGACATCAATCAGAAAGTTAAAGCTTGGTCGCAAATGGGACATCCAAATGAACAATGACCCCAAGCATACTTCCAAAGTTGTGGCAAAATGGCTTAAGGACAACAAAGTCAAGGTATTGGAGTGGCCATCATAAAGCCCTGACCTCAATTCTATAGAAAGTTTGTGGGCAGAACTGAAAAAGCGTGTGCGAGCAAGGAGGCCTACAAACCTGACTCAGTTACACCAGCTCTGTCAGGAGGAATGTGCCAAAATTCACTCAACTTGTTGTGGGAAGCTTGTGGAAGGCCGGAAATGTTTGACTCAAATTAAACAATTTAAAGGCAATGCTACCAAATACTAATTGAGTGTATGCAAACTTCTGACCTACTGGAACTGTGTTGAAAGAAATAAAAACTGAAATAAATCATTCTCTCTATTACTATTCTGACATTTCACATTCTTAAAATAAAGTGATGATCCTAACTGACCTAAAACAGGGGAATTGTTACTTGGATTAAAAGTCAGGAATTGTGAAAAACTGAGTTTAAATGTAGTTGGCTAAGGTGTATGTAAACTTCCAACTTCAACTGTATATACAAATATATAAAATATAACAAAAATATAAGACAAAACACACATCACGACAAGAGACACCACAACACTACATAAAAGAGACCTAAGACAAACACATAGCATGTGTCATGGCCATTGGCCTGAGGTAGGTTTATGACAGTCATAATACCCCTTTCCCCTTTCTCTCTACCCTACTGATGTTACATTTGCAAACCGCTTGGTTAACATAGAGATTCTTGGAACATCAGAAGGTGGGGGGAAATGAACTATATTCTGGTAATCCGACCAATTGAACATATGCAGTGGTACTTAATGAATATTATGTCAGTTCGGTTGTCATCTGAGACATTCTCATCAATGATAAGATGACATAAACTCTAGTGTCTCTACAACTACAGTCTACACATCAGAGTTATCGGATTCACATGGAATTGTTGTTCAATTTAAATGTTTGAATATGAAATTATTCGTGATGGGATGAAATGTGATTTTAGCTTCTAAAATGTGAGATTTGGGTTTTCATAAGGTTAGGCTCTGCTCAATCAGTGGCCCGCCCCTGTGAAAGGGACATAGGTTGCAAAACTTTTCAACATGCCCTCCTCTCCTTCCTATATAAAGCCTTGACGACAATATAACCTCCTGTTCGAGGATGTAAGGACGACCCTGATGTCAGAATGGTTCAGATAATAACTAAAGAAGCGAAGCCATCAACGTGAGCTTTTGGTTGCAAAATGGTATGAACTTTGAACTTATTCACTACAGAACCAACTGGCCGCAAGCGAGGTTAGGAAGGAACAGACAGAGTATCCCGTCTATCACACAACGACGTTACTACAGCGTATCAATTGACCGCCAGACATTCTTCAAAGGACAAACATTTAAGGACTCGGTTTGGCAACCACGGCCTTCCATCTACCATCAACCTGCTGAGCACAGCTCAGGTAAATATTTATTAGTTTTCCTTTTGCAAATGGGCTGTAATTTAGGAATGCATCAGATACTGTATTCCCTGACACAGCTTCTTCCTTTGTTACTCAGTCTTCGCTCTTTCCATCAAACCCAGCCCCTTTTTCTTTTGTGTAACAAGTTGTCATATCTGTTCCGCCCACTAGGGACGTTTTCCTTTATGATATAATTTGTAATCAAGTTATGATTAATTATGTGTATGTGTAATTCTGTGTGATTAGTTTGGTATTTAGTACAGTGGGGCAAAAAAAAGCATTTAGTCAGCCACCAATTGTACAAGTTCTCCACTTAAAAGATGAGAGAGGCCTGTAATTTTCATCATGGGTACACTTCAACTATGACAGACAAAATGAAAAGAAAAATCAGAAAATCACATTGTAGGATTTTTAATGAATCTATTTGCAAATGATGGAAAATAAGTATTTGGTCAATAACTTGGTTTATCTCAATACTTTGTTATATACGCTTTGTTGGCAATGACAGAGGTCAAACGTTTTTCTGTAAGTCTTCACAAGGTTTTCTGCACACTGTTGCTGTATTCTGGCCCATTCCTCCATGCAGATCTCCTCTAGAGCAGTGATGTTTTGGGGCTGTTGCTGGGCAACACGGACTTTCAACTCCCTCCAAAGATTTTCTATGGGGTTGAGATCTGGAGACTGGCTAAGCCTCCACAGAATGCTTCTTCTTGAAGCCACTCCTTCATTACCCGGGCGGTGTTTGGGATCATTGTCATGCTGAAAGACCCAGCCACATTTCATCTTCAATGCCCTTGCTGATGGAAGGAGGTTTCACTCAAAATCTCCCGATACATGGCCCCATTCATTCTTTCCTTTACGGATCAGTCGTCCTGGTCCCTTTGCAGAAAAAAACAGCCCAAAGCATGATGTTTCCACCATGCTTCACAGTGGTATGGTGTTCTTTGGATGCAACTCAGCATTCTTTGTCCTCCAAACCGACGAGTTGAGTTTTTACCAAAAGTTATATTTTGGTTTCATCTGACTCATATGACATTCTCCCAGTCTTCTGGATCATCCAAATGCTCTCTAGCAAACTTCAGGCGTCAGACATGTACTGGCTTAACCTGTTGCTCTACCCTCTACTTTTTGAACATTTGTTAAAAATCGCGCGGCATTTCAGCGCCCTGCTACTCATACCAGGAATATAGTACATTCATATGGTTCAAATGTGTGGATAGGGAAACCCTCGGACGTTTTTAAACTGGTTAATCGACTGTGGCTATTACATAACGTGCGTTACATCGGAAAGCGCAGGAAAACCTGATCACAGAAAATGGAAATAAATATCCTTGCCACTTCAAGCAATTGTTAACAGTGAGCCGATTAGATAAGACCGAGCATTCAACTCCCACAGCATCCCCATGTTGTCCACAGAGTCTTGTGAATTGAAACCTCTTTGATTCTTGGTTGAACGAAAGAGAGGGCCTGACACCACCTCGGTCTCCGCCAGATCATTCCGGGAAGAGCTCTCTCCTGAAATTTTTCCAAGACGACAGCTAATGATATTTACATAAGCCTACGGATGATTTTTATCGCAATTAACGTTTACTAATACCTAAAAGTAGCATTACAACGTATTTCGAAGTGTTTTGTGAAAGTTTTATGTCTACTTTTTGAATTTAAAAAAATGACGTTACATTGTGAAATCGCTGTTTTTTTCGTTTATCACACAGTCTACATACTAACGATATCTTGGCTTTATATGGCGATTTAATCGAAATAAAGACCCAATAGTGTTTATGGGACATCTAGGAGTGCCAACAAAGAAGATGGTGAAGGTAATGACTGTTTTCTATTTTATTGTGCGGTTTGTGTAACGCCAGGAAATGCTAATTATTTTGTTCCACGTCCCTGCTGTGCTTTTCTGTTGTAGTGTATTGGTGCATGCTATCAGATAATAGCTTCTCATGCTGTCGCCGAAAAGCATTTTAAAAAATCTGACTTGTTGCCTGGATTCTAGCAGTGTAGCTTTTAATTTGATACCCTGCATGTGTATTTTGAACTTTGAGTTTTAACTAATACTATTAGCATTTTTAGCGTAGCACATTTGCATTTCCAGAGCTCTGGTTGGGACATGCGTGCAACTAGAAACAGAAGGTTAAGCAGGGGACACGTCTGGCACTGCAGTTTGAGTCCCTGGCGTAGTGTGTTACTGATAGTAGGCTTTGTTACTTTGGTCCAAACTCTCTGCGGGTCATTCACTAGGTCCCCACGTGTGGTTCTGGGATTTTTGCTCACCGTTCTTGTGATCATTTTGACCCCACGGGTGAGATCTTGCGTGGAGCCCCAGATCGAGGAGATTATCAGTGGTCTTGTATGTCTTCCCATTTCTAATAATTGTGTCGGTTGATTTCTTCAAACCAAGCTGCTTACCTGTGATTCAGTCTT
The DNA here is from genome assembly GCF_034236695.1 of Oncorhynchus nerka. Classification (NCBI taxonomy): domain Eukaryota; kingdom Metazoa; phylum Chordata; class Actinopteri; order Salmoniformes; family Salmonidae; genus Oncorhynchus; species Oncorhynchus nerka. The sequence goes on along the minus strand of NW_027034281.1, from coordinate 808 downwards.
AGCAGCCTGGTGATATACAATTTTGTTTCTGGTGTCCTTTGACAGCTCTTTGGTCGTGGCCATAGTGGAGTTTGGAGTCTGACTGTTTGAGGTTGTGGACAGGTGTCTTTTATACGTATAAAGTTCAAGCAGTGCCATTAATACAGGTAACAAGTGGAGGACAGAGGAGCCTCTTAAAGAAGTTACAGGTCTGTGAGGCCAAGAAATCTTACCCATTTTCTTGGTGACCAAATACTTATTTTCCACCATAATTTGCAAATAAATTCATTAAAATCCTACAATGGTGCTAGTTTTTCTAATTTTGTCTGTTATAGTTGAAGTGTACCTATGATGACAATTACAGGCCTCTCATCTTTTTAAGTGGGAGAACTTGCACAATTGGTGGCTGACTAAATACTTTTCCCCCCACTGTAAATAAATAATTAAACCCAATTTTGTATTGCTGATTCAACGTGTTAGCCAGGGTTCGTGAAGATAACCAAGAATTTACAACTTTCAGATGAGACTGAATTAAGATGATGATTAATATTGACTGCTGTTGATGTAAAATATTACTAGGTCTTTAAGAGTTTATTCGGAAGATAACAGCTATATAAATATTTTTTTCGTGGTGCCCCGACTCTCAAGTTAATTACATTTACATGATTAGCTCAATCAGGTAATATTAATATTAATATTATAAATTATTTTATAGAATAGCATGTCATATCACTTAATCCGTCATAGCCAAAGACACAACACATGGCAGAAACACACGACAACACAACACGGTAGCATCACAACATGACAACAACATGGTAGCAACACA
>NW_027034280.1:0-7701 GCF_034236695.1 Oncorhynchus nerka | reverse complement strand
CCCACCTGCCACCATGTTTAATTCATCCTGACTCTCATCCTGTCCCACCTGCCACCATGTTTAATTCATCCTGTCCCACCTGCCACCATGTTTAATTCATCCTGTCCCACCTGCCACCATGTTTAATTCATCCTGACTCTCATCCTGTCCCACCTGCCACCATGTTTAATTCATCCTCCTTCATCCTGTCCCACCTGCCACCATGTTTAATTCATCCTGTCCCACCTGCCACCATGTTTAATTCTATCCTGTCCCACCTGCCACCATGTTTAATTCATCCTGACTCTCATCCTGTCCCACCTGCCACCATGTTTAATTCATCCTGACTCTCATCCTGTCCCACCTGCCACCATGTTTAATTCATCCTGACTCTCATCCTGTCCCACCTGCCACCATGTTTAATTCATCCTGTCCCACCTGCCACCATGTTTATTATCCTGACTCTCATCCTGTCCCACCTGCCACCATGTTTAATTCATCCTGACTCTCATCCTGTCCCACCTGCCACCATGTTTAATTCATCCTGACTCTCATCCTGTCCCACCTGCCACCATGTTTAATTCATCCTCACTCTCATCCTGTCCCACCTGCCACCATGTTTAATTCATCCTGTCCCACCTGCCACCATGTTTATTCATTCATCCTGTCCCACCTGCCACCATGTTTAATTCATCCTGTCCCACCTGCCACCATGTTTAATTCATCCTGACTCTCATCCTGTCCCACCTGCCACCATGTTTAATTCATCCTGACTCTCATCCTGTCCCACCTGCCACCATGTTTAATTCATCCTGTCCCACCTGCCACCATGTTTAATTCATCCTGTCCCACCTGCCACCATGTTTAATTCATCCTGTCCCACCTGCCACCATGTTTAATTCATCCTGACTCTCATCCTGTCCCACCTGCCACCATGTTTAATTCATCCTGTCCCACCTGCCACCATGTTTAATTCATCCTGTCCCACCTGCCACCATGTTTAATTCATCCTGACTCTCATCCTGTCCCACCTGCCACCATGTTTAATTCATCCTCACTCTCATCCTGTCCCACCTGCCACCATGTTTAATTCATCCTGACTCTCATCCTGTCCCACCTGCCACCATGTTTAATTCATCCTGACTCTCATCCTGTCCCACCTGCCACCATGTTTAATTCATCCTGACTCTCATCCTGTCCCACCTGCCACCATGTTTAATTCATCCTGTCCCACCTGCCACCATGTTTAATTCATCCTGACCCATCCTGTCCCACCTGCCACCATGTTTAATTCATCCTCACTCTCATCCTGTCCCACCTGCCACCATGTTTAATTCATCCTGTCCCACCTGCCACCATGTTTAATTCATCCTGTCCCACCTGCCACCATGTTTAATTCATCCTGTCCCACCTGCCACCATGTTTAATTCATCCTGTCCCACCTGCCACCATGTTTAATTCATCCTGACTCTCAGTCCCACCTGCCACCATGTTTAATTCATCCTGACTCTCATCCTGTCCCACCTGCCACCATGTTTAATTCATCCTGTCCCACCTGCCACCATGTTTAATTCATCCTGACTCTCATCCTGTCCCACCTGCCACCATGTTTAATTCATCCTGTCCCACCTGCCACCACGTTTAATTCATCCTGACTCTCATCCCACCTGCCACCACGTTTAATTCATCCTCACTCTCGTCCCACCTGCCACCATGTTTAATTCATCCTCACTCATCCGTCCCACCTGCCACCATGTTTAATTCATCCTGTCCCACCTGCCACCATGTTTAATTCATCCTGTCCCACCTGCCACCATGTTTAATTCATCCTGTCCCACCTGCCACCATGTTTAATTCATCCTGACTCTCATCCTGTCCCACCTGCCACCATGTTTAATTCATCCTGACTCTCATCCTGTCCCACCTGCCACCATGTTTAATTCATCCTGACTCTCATCCTGTCCCACCTGCCACCATGTTTAATTCATCCTGTCCCACCTGCCACCATGTTTAATTCATCCTCACTCTCATCCTGTCCCACCTGCCACCATGTTTAATTCATCCTCGCTCTCATCCTGTCCACCTGCCAACATGTTTAATTCATCCTGTCCCACCTGCCACCATGTATTAATTCATCCTGTCCCACCTGCCACCATGTTTAATTCATCCTGTCCCACCTGCCACCATGTTTAATTCATCCTCACTCTCATCCTGTCCCACCTGCCACCATGTTTAATTCATCCTGACTCTCATCCTGTCCCACCTGCCACCATGTTTAATTCATCCTGTCCCACCTGCCACCATGTTTAATTCATCCTGTCCCACCTGCCACCATGTTTAATCATGATATCATCCTGTCCCACCTGCCACCATGTTTAATTCGTCCTGTCCACCTGCCATAAATGTTTAATTCGTCCTGATCACTCTCGTCCTGTCCATATACCATGTTTCAGTTCCTGTCCACCTCCAAATCATCATTTATCGTCATGTCCCACCTGCCACCATGTTTTAGTTCGTCACCGACTCTCATCCTGTCCCACCTGCCACCATGTTTATTCGTCGTCACCTGCTTATATGTTTGATTCGTCATGTCACCTGCCACCATGTTTGATTCGTCCTGGCTCATCCTGTCCACCTGCCACCATGTTTTGATTCATCCTCACTCTCGTCACACCTGCCACCATGTTTAGTTCGTCATGGTCATCACTGTCACATATACCATGTTTGAGTTCGTCCCTGTCCCACCTGCCGCCGTTTGATTCGTCATCCAATATAAATCATAATCACCTGCTGCCATCTTTCATTCGTCTAGTCACCCAGCCTCCTGTTTGATTCATCCTGTCCCACCTGCCACCATGTTTAGTTCGTCCTGATATAAATCATGTCCACCTGCCACCTGTTTGATTCATCCTGTCCACCTGCCACCATGTTTAGTTCATCCTGTCCCACCTGCCACCATGTTTGATTCATCCTGGCTCTCATCCTGTCCACCTGCCTGTGTTTAGTCTCATCATGTCACCTGCCACCATGTTTTAATTCATCATCACTCATCATCCTGTCCACCTGCCACCATGTTTAATTCGTCATAATCACCTGCCACCATGTTTGATTCATCCTGTCCACCTGCCACCAAAATGTTTCGTTCATCCTGTCCACCTGCCACCATGTTTAATTCGTCTGATCCTGTCACCTGCCACCATGTTTAATTCATCTGATCCTCATCCTGTCCACCTGCTACCATGTTTAATTCGTCCCCGCGTCACCTTACCATGTTTTTAGTTCGTCACTGTCACCTGCCTGCATGTTTAGTTCGTCCCCTGCCACCATGTTCCCAGTTCGTCGTCGTCATTGTCACATAGCCCGTGTTTGATTTCGTCATGACTCTCGTCCTGTCCCACCTGCCACCATGTTTAATTCATCCTGTCCACCTCCATGTTCCCAGTTCACCTGTCCCACCTGCCCACCATGTTTAATTCATCTGACTCTCATCCTGTCCACCTGCCCACCATGTTTAATTCATCCTGGGCTCTCAATCCTGTCCCACCTGCCACCATGTTTAATTCATCCTGACTCTCATCCTGTCCCCACCTGCCACCATGTTTAATTCATCCTGTCCCACCTGCCCACCATGTTTAATTCATCCTGTCCACCTGCCCACCATGTTTAATTCATCCTGTCCCACCTGCCACCATGTTTAATTCATCCTGTCCACCCTGCCACCATGTTTAGTTCAATCATCAATCATAGTCACCTGCCAATGTTTTTAATTCATCCTGTCCACCTGCCACCATGTTTAGTTCATCTGACTCTCATCCTGTCCACCTGCCACCATGTTTAATTCATCCTGACTCTCATCCTGTCCACCTGCCACCGGGTTTAATTCATCCTGACTCTCATCCTGTCCCACCTGCCACCATGTTTAATTCATCCTGACTCTCATCATAATCACCTGCCACCATGTTTAGTATCCTGAGCTCTCGTCAATCCCTCTGCCACCATGTTTGATTCAATCCTGTCCGCACCGTGTTTAGTTCATCATGGGCTCTCATCTGTCCACCTGCCACCATGTTTAATTCGTCCTGTCCACCTGCCACCATGTTTAATTCATCATCACTCTCATCCTGTCCCACCTGCCACCATGTTTCATTCATCCTGTCCCACCTGCCACCATGTTTAATTCATCCTGTCCCACCTGCCACCATGTTTAATTCATCCTGAGCTCTCATCCTGTCCACCTGCCACCATGTTTTAGTTCATCCTGTCCACCTGCCACCATGTTTAATTCATCCTGTCCCCACCTGCCACCATGTTTTTATTCATCCTGACTCTCATCCTGTCCCACCTGCCACCATGTTTATTCATCCTCACTCTCATCCTGTCCCACCTGCCACCATGTTTAATTCATCCTGTCCCACCTGCCACCATGTTTAATTCATCCTGTCCCACCTGCCACCATGTTTAATTCATCCTGACTCTCATCCTGTCCTGCCACCATCTTTAGTTCGTCCTGATCTCATCCTGTCCCACCTGCCACCATGTTTAATTCATCCTGTCCACCTCCACCATGTTTGAGTTCCCCTGTCCCACCTGCCACCATGTTTAGTTCATCCTGTCCCGCCTGCCATAAATGTTTTAGTTCGTCATAGTCACCTGCCGCCATGTTTTGATTCGTCCTCACTCATCCTGTCCTGCCACCATGTTTTAGTTCATCCTCACTCTCGTCCATGTCACCTGCCACCATGTTTAATTCGTCCCTGTTCTCAATCACCATCCCACCTGCCACCATGTTTAGTTCATCCTGACTCTCGTCTGTCCCACCTGCCACCGTGTTTAGTTCGTCACTCATCTCGTCATGTCCTGCCACCATGTTTGGTCCGTCTGATCCCTGTCCCACCTGCCACCATCGTTTAGTTAAATCCTGTCCACCTGCCACCATGTTTTAAGTTCGTCCCATAATCCACCTGCCACCATCGTTCCCAGTTCGTCATTCCCACCTTGTACCATCGTTTTGAAAGTTCGTCCTGATGTCTCGTCACTCAGTCACCATAGCCGCCGTGTTTGTGCATTACAGGCTCTCGTCACATGTCCACCTGCCTGCAATGTTTAATTCGTCTGTCCCACCTGCCTGTGTTTAATTCATCCTGACTCTCATCCTGTCACACTATTACACCATGTTTCAGTTCATCCTGTCCACCTGCCACCATGGTTTAAATTCATCCTGACTCTCATCCTGTCCACCTGCCTAAATGTTTGAATTCATCCTCCTCTCAATCCTGTCCCACCTGCACCATCGTTTTATTCGTCTCACCTCACATGATAAATCACTGTCACCTGCCACCATGTTTAATTCGTCATCATCCGCCGTGTTTAGTTCTCATCCTGTCCCACCTGCACCATGTTTTAGTTCATCCTGACTCTCATCCTGTCACCACCTGCCACCATGTTTAATTCATCCTCATTCTCCACCTGCTGCACCATGTTTAATTCATCATGTCGCAGTCACCTGCCACCATGTTTAGTTATATTCCTGTCACCACCTTTTGCCTGTTTAGTTCATCATTTAGTTCATCATAGTCACCTGCCGCAAAGTTTCAGTTCGTCATAATCACCTGTCATGTTTAATTCATCCTGTCCACCTGCCACCATGTTTTTGATAAGTTCGTCACCTGTACTTGTCATCCTGTCCACCTGCCACCATGTTTGGTCATCCTCCCACCTGCCACCATGTTTAATTCATCCTGTCCCACCTGCCTATGTTTAGTTCATCACGATCTCGTCATGTCCCACCTGCCACCGTGTTTAGTTCGTCATCCACCTGCCACCATGTTCCCAGTTCATCATCCACTCTCATCCCACCAATCACCTGCCGTGTTTCGTTCGTCACCCATGTCACACCTGCCGCCGTGTTTTGATTCGTCAGTCCACCTGCCATGTTTAGTTCGTCACTGTATCTCATCCTGTCCACCTGCCACCATGTTTTAGTCTGATATCCTGTCCACCTGCCTGTGTTTGATTCATCCTGTCCACCTGTCCACCTGCCACCATCCACAATCTCGTCCTGTCCACCTGCCACCATGTTTTAGTTCATCCTGTCCACCTGCACCTGCCGTGTTTCATTCGTCACTGTCCACCTGCCACCATGTTTGATTCATCCTGTCTCATCCCACCTGCCACCATGTTTTAGTTCGTCCTGACTCTCACCTGTCTGTCACTATGTTTTTAATTCATTCTGACTCCCGTCCTGTCTCACTCTGCTACCATGTTTAGTTCGTCTGAACTCCTCCCAAGGTTTTAGTTTAATCTGCCTCCCATGTTTACCTCGTCCTGTCCCACCTGCTACCGTGTTTACATCCTGTCCACCTGCCACTATGTTTAGTTCATCTTATCCTGTCCACCTGCCCCATGTTCAGTTCATCCTGACTCTCATCCTGTCCCACCTGCCACCATGTTTAATTCATCCTGTCCTACCTGCCACCATGCTTTACTCCATATCCTGTCCCACCTGCCACCATGTTTAATTCATCCTGTCCCACCTGCCACCATGTTTAATTCATCCTGACTCTCATCCTGTCCCACCTGCCACCATGTTTAATTCATCCTGTCCCACCTGCCACCATGTTTAATTCATCCTGTCCCACCTGCCACCATGTTTTAATTCATCCTGTCCCACCTGCCACCATGTTTAATTCATCCTGTCCCACCTGCCACCATGTTTAATTCATCCTGACTCTCATCCTGTCCCACCTGCCACCATGTTTAATTCATCCTGTCCCACCTGCCACCATGTTTAATTCATCCTGTCCCACCTGCCACCATGTTTAATTCATCCTGACTCTCATCCTGTCCCACCTGCCACCATGTTTAATTCATCCTCACTCTCATCCTGTCCCACCTGCCACCATGTTTAATTCATCCTCACTCTCATCCTGTCCCACCTGCCACCATGTTTAATTCATCCTGACTCTCATCCTGTCCCACCTGCCACCATGTTTAATTCATCCTGACTCTCATCCTGTCCCACCTGCCACCATGTTTAATTCATCCTGTCCCACCTGCCACCATGTTTAATTCATCCTGTCCCACCTGCCACCATGTTTAATTCATCCTCACTCTCATCCTGTCCCACCTGCCACCATGTTTAATTCATCCTGTCCCACCTGCCACCATGTTTAATTCATCCTGTCCCACCTGCCACCATGTTTAATTCATCCTGTCCCACCTGCCACCATGTTTAATTCATCCTGTCCCGTCCACCTGCCACCATGTTTAATTCATCCTGCACTCTCCATCCTGTCCCACCTGCCACCATGTTTAATTCATCCTGACTCTCATCCTGTCCCACCTGCCACCATGTTTTAATTCATCCTGTCCCACCTGCCACCATGTTTAATTCATCGTGACTCTCATCCTGTCCCACCTGCCACCATGTTTAATTCATCCTGTCCCACCTGCCACCATGTTTAATTCATCATCACTCTCATCCTGTCCCACCTGCCACCATGTTTAATTCATCCTGTCCCACCTGCCACCATGTTTAATTCATCCTGTCCCACCTGCCACCATGTTTAATTCAAATCCTGTCCCACCTGCCACCATGTTTAATTCATCCTGTCCCACCTGCCACCATGTTTAATTCATCCTGTCCCACCTGCCACCATGTTTAATTCATCCTGACTCTCATCCTGTCCCACCTGCCACCATGTTTAATTCAATCCTGACTCT
>NW_027034279.1:0-7701 GCF_034236695.1 Oncorhynchus nerka | reverse complement strand
CCACACTGACTCGGCACGGTACCCCCTGTATATACCCTCCACATCACATATGTCAGAGTCAAGGCCCGCGGGCCACATCCGGCCCGCAAGAAGGTTTTTACGGCCCCTGGGATGATCTTGATTTATTATTAGAACCGGCCCGCAGCAAGCCGGCAGCCCGCAGATCTTTTACACGCACCAATACTACATTTCCCACAATGCAAAGGTGACGCACCGAGCAGTAGGCTGCTTCATTTCAATATTTATTGGCACAGCAGTCGTCCAGCATCACAGTATAACTTTCAGATACCCATCAAAAATGGCAAAAACGGAAGGTGGATACTGAGGAACCGGGGTTTCAAACAAGGTGGGGTCGGAGTATATGTTCCACGAAGGTAGCTGGAAAACCTGTGTGTCTTCTGTGTGGAGAAAATGTGGCGGTACTGAAAAAGTATAATCTGAGGCGACATTATGAAACGAAAACACGCGGACAAAAACAAGAATATGGACATGGAACAAAAAGGCTACAAAGGCAGAGGAATTAAACGAGGCCTCAAATCTCGACAGGCTCTGTTCAAAAAAGCCAAATCACAAGGCCAGGCTGCTGTCAAGGCCAGTTTTATTTTGGCAGAAGAGATCGCTAAATCAGCCCGGCCATTTACGGAGGGGGGATTTCATCAAAAACTGCATGATTAAAGTTTGTGACGAAGTTTGCCCAGAAAAAAGGCGCTCTTTTTAAATGTGAGTCTGAGCAGAAACACCATTGCCGAGAGAGTAGACCAGTTGTCCATCAATCTAAAAAAGAGCAGCTTGTGAAAAAGGGAAAAGATTTTATTGCATATTCCTTGGCTGTGGATGAGAGCACCGACATTTCTGACATTGCCCAGTTGTCAATTTTCATCCGCCGGAGTGGACTCCAACCTAAGCGTGACAGAGGAGTTTTTGGCTTTACGTCCTATGCATGGCACAACTACGGGGCATGATTTGTATGAAGAGGTGTCAAGATGTGTAAATGAGATGGAGCTGCCTTAGGAAAAACTCGTGGGTTTGACAACCGACGGAGCACCTGCGATGTGTGGACACAGGAGCGGACTGGTGGCGAAGATACGGAAAAGATGCAAGAGGAAAACGCGACAGGTGAGCTGACAGCTTATCATTGTATCGCCACACCAGGAAGCGTTGTGCGGTAAAGCCTTGAAAATGGAGCATGTAATGAGCATCATCACGCACAGTTAACTTTATCAGAGCCAAAGGTTTGAATCACCGCCAGTTCAAGGCATTTCTGACGGAGTTAGAAACGGAGCATGGTGATTTGCCTTATCACACAGAGGTGCGATGGCTAAGCCAGGGAAAGGTGCTTCAAAGATGTTTCGAGCTTCGTGAGGAGATTTGTCTGTTCTTGGACAGCAAAGGGAAAGACACAACACAACTCCGAGAGGAAATGTTTCTGTGTGAAATGGCTTTCTGTGTGACATTACGAGTCATCTGAATGCAATAAACTTGCAGCTGCAGGGGGTCGAGGATCGTGTCATCTCTGATATGTACAGTACAGTGAAGGCATTTAAAACCAAACTGACTCTGTGGGAGGCAGATGCGGAAAGAAAATTTGAGCCACTTTCCCAGCTGCCAGACCATGAAGAAGCTCTCTACCAGTGCGTTCCCGAGCACACAGTTGGCTGATAAAATAGGTATGCTTGCCGCTGACTTTCGGCAGCGATTTGCTGACTTTGAAGCACAAAAAAGCAGGTTGGAACTGCTCGGTAACCCATTTGCTGTTGGCGTGGAAAGCTCACCACCAAACCTCCAAATGGAGTTGATTGACCTCAATGCAATGATGCACTGAGGGCAAAATGCGGCAGTGGGTGCTGCGGAGTTCGCCCGTTCCTCCCGGCACAATGCCCCAGCTGCGCATCCAGGCTGCTCAAACGTTGTCTATGTTTGGCAGCACATACCTGTGTGAACAACTGTTTTCTTTGATGAACCTGAACAAAACATCACACAGAAGTCGACTTACTGCTGAACACCTCCACTCAATTCTGAGGATTTCTTCAGCTCAGAGCCTTACCCCGAACATTGATGAACTTGTGGAAAAGATGGGACACCACCAAGTATCACCCTCAGCCTCAAACAAGTGAACATTACTGTGCAATCACATATTTAGAGTTTTTACTCAGTTCAAGTTTAAAAGTTAAAATTTAATATTTGTTTTCACTGCATGTTACTTCTCCTTAAACAAAGTGTTGTTTTTGATTAATAGATTTTTGCACTTTATTTTTTGTATTTCAATCCAATTATATTTTAAAAATATTTCAGTTGAGTGGATGATAGAAAATTGCTATTTTTTTCTTTTGAAGTAAATTTAGCCCACTTTTGCTAAAATAGAAAATATAGTCTACTGATGGTGCCTTGAATACCGGTTTCTTTCATTTAATGTTCATGTTATGGGGATATTTATATAAAGGAAATTTGTCTTTTGTGTCTGTTGAAAATTAAAGATTACTGACAGAGCCATAAGAAAATATTGCTTTATTTATCTGATCATATTGTAATATATTTGTTAGGTTTTCAGTAGGTTCAATTAGGTTCACTAGACTATATGCGTCATTTAAAAATTTTTCAATGAACATTCGAACAGTCCGGCCCTCGTCTTGTAGCTGATTTTTTTATTTGGCCCTCCGTCCATTTGACTTTGACACCCCTGCTCCACATTGACTCTGTACTAGTCCCCCCTGTATATACCCTCCACACTGACTTTGTACCGGTACCCCCTGTATATACCCCCCACACTGACTCTGTACTGGTCACCCCCTGTATATAGTCTCCACATTGACTCTGTACTAGTCCCCCCTGTATATACCCTCCACACTGACTCTGTACTGGTCACCCCCTGTATATAGTCTCCACATTGACTCTGTACTGGTCCCCCCTGTATATAGTCTCCACATTGACTCTGTACTGGTCCCCCCTGTATATACCCTCCACACTGACTCGGTACTGGTCCCCCCCCTGTATATAGTCTCCACATTGACTCTGTACTGGTACCCCCTGTATATACCCTCCACATTGACTCGGTACTGGTCCCCCTGTATATAGCCTCCACACTGACTCGTACTGGTCCCCCTGTATATAGCCTCCACACTGACTCGGTACTGGTCCCCCTGTATAGCCTCCACACTGACTCGGTACTGGTCCCCCTGTATATAGCCTCCACATTGACTCGGTACTGGTCCCCCTGTATATAGCCTCCACACTGACTCGGGGGTACTGGTCCCCCCGTATATAGCCTCCACACTGACTTGGTACTGGTCCCCCTGTATATAGTCTCCACACTGACTCGGTACTGGTCCCCCCCTGTATATAGCCTCCACACTGACTCGGTACCGGTACCCCTTGTATATACCCCCCACTGTTACGTTCCCCAGTTTATGTATTGTAGTTTGTATATTTGTGCATGTGTTTATTTCAGGAAATGGCTTCCTGAAATCCCTCAAGATTGGTCGACTCCGTGGCTAATTGGAGAGCTGACCCCGCCCCCTCGTCAAGACACAGCTGTCTCCAATTACCCATTCCTTCTGACGCTATATAAAAGCCAGTGTTCTGTTCAGGAGGGAGAGCTTTTTGTAGAGAGATTTTCTGAGATCTTTTTGTAGAGAGATTTTCTGAGAGATTTTGCTAGAGATTTTGCTAGAGGTTGATTTTGCTGAGAGTTGGTATATTTTGTTGCTCAGATAGAGCTTATTTGATGTTGTTTGTTAGTTTGTTTGAAAATTGTTTTACATTCTGTTTCATTTGTTCCCAGGGGGAGAAGGGGAAGGCACCTTGGGAGTGCTTAGGCAAGAGGCCCGCGGGCATACATATACCCGTAGCATATTCGCTGTCTAGGCACACTAGGTAAGACCTGGGCGGACCACCCCCTGTATTTTGGTTAGGGCACCAGGTGGTGCTAAATTAGGTAAGTAGTGGGTAGGCAGGTAAGATAGGAGAGGGGGAGGTTTTGAGATTTACTTTCTTTGCTTTGGTTCCGTCCAGTCCCTTTTCCCCATATTACCGTGTAAAGGAATAAAGTCCTTGTAAACGGTACCACATTCTGCCTGTTGTCATTCTTACTCGCACCTACAGTCCATACCTTTTTCACTTCACGGAGAGTTTAGTTGTAGCAGGGTGTTGCGTTCCCTCTTCATAGAGGCGTGCGTAACATAATGGGGGCTCATCCGGGATTTTTTCCATTAAACCCACCGGACCCTGCTGCTCTGAGCTCTCTGTGGTTAGTGATTGAGGTGTGATGGTAGGTTGTGAGTTTGGATGACTTGTTTAGTTAGTGTGTTCAGGAGACTGCATTGTATAAGATGGCTGCATCAGCCATCTCCAAGTTTTTTGAAGCGCCCTCTATTGATTGTTTGGGTAGGTTTCGTAAAGTAGACCTTATAGCTATAGCTGACCATTATGGATTTGTTGTCCCTGAGAAAGCCCTAAAGGCTGAGCTTTTGGTGCTAGTCAGGGAGGGTTTAATGAGAGAACGGATTCTCTCATTGCAAGGAGAGGAGACTGGTAGACCTTCTGATGCCAAGTCAGAGGACAGGGCGGAGGAAGGGGTTCCTCAGACTTTTTACATTGCCCCGATTCGATCCTTTATCTTCTGCTTCGGGTCGTTCAGATGGGACTGCTAGGCTGAAGGTGAGGCTGGCTCGGTTAGAAATGGAGCAAAAAGATAAAGAGAGACAGATGAATTTTGAACTTGAAATTAGGAAAATAGAAGCTGACAAGGAGGTGAGGATCTGACAACTGGACTAGACGCTGCCTCCAGTGCGACTCCACAAGCAGCTCATCATCAAGCCCACTTACGATGTGAGTAAAAACATAGCTTTAGTCCCTCCATTCCGAGGAGTCGGAAGTGATTCTTATTTCTCTGCGTTTGGCGTGTGGCCGCTGCGCTGCATTGGCCACTGGGTTTGGTCAGCTCCTGTTACAATGTAAATTAAGATCTGGGAAAGCCCAGGAAGTAGTAGCTGCTCTCTCCCTGGAAGACAGTTTACACTACGATATGGTTAAAACTACAGTGTTGCGGGCTTATGAGTTGGTGCCTGAAGCTTATAGACAGCGCTTCAGGAACCACAAGAAACCCTCTCACCGTACATTTGTTGAATTTGCTAGGGACAAAGAGTCTCTGTTTAGTCGCTGGTGTTCAGCCAGCAAAGCTAACACCTTTGCTGATATTCGGGAGTTGATGCTGTTGGAGGACTTTAAAAGCAACCTCCCAGATAGAGTTGTAGTTCATTTAAATGAACAGAAAGTGGCGACATTGGCCCAAGCAGCAGTGTTGGCAAATGAGTACGCTTTGACACACAAGACTGTCTTTGGTGCACCTCGTTTTGAAGGCCGGACGATTACGTCATCAGTTCCTCGTTCAGGTCGCTTTTCCTCTGACAACCCTAAGCCTTTTCATGAAATCCGTGAATGTTATTACTGTCACCAAAAGGGTCACGTGATTGCGGACTGCCCAGTTTTGAAAAATAAACCGAAACAGTCCCTGTCACTGTCCCCAAAAATGAAAAGTTTGGGTTTAGTCAAGTCTTTGGCTCTTCCATTGGATCGAGTTACCCACTACTGACTCGGTACCGGTACCCCCTGTATATAGCCTCCACATTGACTCGGTACTGGTCCCCCCCTGTATATAGCCTCCACACTGACTCTGTACTGGTCCCCCCTGTATATACCCTCCACACTGACTCGGTACTGGTCCCCCTGTATATAGCCTCCACACTGACTCGGTACCCGGTACCCCTGTATTAGCCTCCACTGACTCGGTACTGGTGCCCCCTGTATATAGCCTCCACACTGACTCTGTACTGGTCCCCCTGTATATAGCCTCCACACTGACTCTGTACTGGTGCCCCCTGTATATAGCCTCCACTGACTCTGCTGGTGCCCCCTGTATATGGCCTCCACACACTGGCCTCGGTACTGGTGCCCTGTATGTAACCTCACACTGACTCTGTACTGGTCCCCCTGTATACCCTCCATTTTACTGACTCGGTACGGTACCTGGCCTATACATAGCCTCCCATTGACTGTTACTGGTCCCCCTGTATATAGCCTCCACACTGACTCTGTACTGGTCCCCCCTGTATATACCCTCCACACTGACTCGGTACCGGTACCCCCTGTATATAGCCTCCACACTGACTCTGTACCGGTACCCCCTGTATATAGCCTCCACATTGACTCTGTACCGGTACCCCCTGTATATACCCTCCACACTGACCCGGTACTGGTGCCCCTGTATGGAGCCTCATTATTGTTTTTCTTATTGTGTTACTTTTTATTACTACTTTTTATTTTAATTTACTTGGTAAACATTTTCTTCTTGAACTGCACTGTTGGTTAAGGGCTGGTCAGTCAGCATTTCACGGTAAAGTCAACACTTGTTGTATTCGGTGCAGCTGGACCTGCTTCAGTTCAGACATCTTCTCTGACTAATGATTACCCTGGTCCATCTTCTCTGACTAATGATTACCCTGGTCCATCATCTCTGACTAATGATTACCCTGGTCCATCTTCTCTGAATAATGATTACCCTGGTCCATCATCTCTGACTAATGATTACCCTGGTCCATCACCTCTGACTAATGATTACCCTGGTCCATCTTCTCTGACTAATGATTACCCTGGTCCATCTTCTCTGACTAATGATTACCCTGGTCCATCTTCTCTGACTAATGATTACCCTGGTCCATCATCTCTGACTAATTATTACCCTGGTCCAGACCTGGACCTGCTTCAGTTCAGACATCTTCTCTGACTAATGATTACCCTGGTCCATCTTCTCTGACTAATGATTACCCTGGTCCAGACCTGGACCTGCTTCAGTTCAGACATCTTCTCTGACTAATGATTACCCTGGTCCATCTCCTCTGACTAATGATTACCCTGGTCCATCATCTCTGACTAATTATTACCCTGGTCCAGACCTGGACCTGCTTCAGTTCAGACATCTTCTCTGACTAATGATTACCCTGGTCCATCTTCTCTGACTAATGATTACCCTGGTCCTATTTCTCTGGCTAATGATTACCCTGGTCCATCTTCTCTGACTAATGATTACCCTGGTCCATCTTCTCTGAATAATGATTACCCTGGTCCATCTTCTCTGACTAATGATTACCCTGGTCCATCTTCTCTGGCTAATGATTACCCTGGTCCAGACCTGGACCTGCTTCAGTTCAGACATCTTCTCTGACTAATGATTATCCTGGTCCATCTTCTCTGACTAATGATTACCCTGGTCCATCTTCTCTGACTAATGATTACCCTGGTCCATCTTCTCTGACTAATGATTACCCTGGTCCATCTTCTCTGGCTAATGATTACCCTGGTCCAGACCTAGACATGCTTCAGTTCAGACATCTTCTCTGACTAATGATTACCCTGGTCCATCTTCTCTGACTAATGATTACCCTGGTCCATCTTCTCTGACTAATGATTACCCTGGTCCATCTTCTCTGACTAATGATTACCCTGGTCCAGACCTGGACCTGCTTCAGTTCAGACATCTTCTCTGACTAATGATTACCCTGGTCCATCTTCTCTGACTAATGATTACCCTGGTCCAGACCTGGACCTGCTTCAGAGAAGATGACTAAAGCAGAAACATGTACTGTACTGTCTGGCATGGTAATAATCAGAGGAGTGGGCTAAAACACACAGAGATCTATACCAGGCTAT
>NW_027034278.1:0-7697 GCF_034236695.1 Oncorhynchus nerka | reverse complement strand
CGCCTACCTTGTCACAACACAACAGATTGGCTCAAACGCATTAAGAAGGAAAGAAATTCCACAGATTAACTTTTACCAAATAGGTCTATCTTCTGTATACCAACCCTACCTTGTCACAACACAACTGATTGGCTTATATACATTAAGCATATACATATATATACATATACATTAAGACGGACAAAAATTCTGCAAATTAACTTTTAACAAGGCAAAACTGTTAATTGAAATGCATTCCAGGTGACTACCTCATGAAGCTGGTTGAGAGAATTCCAAGAATGTGCAAAGCTGTCATCAAGACAAAGGGTGGCTACTTTGAAGAATCCCAAATATAAAAATATATAAAACACTTTTTTGGTTACTACGTGATTCCATATGTGTTATTTCATAGTTTTGATGTCTTCACTGTTATTCTACAATGTAGAATATAGTAAAAATAAAGAAAAACCCTTGAATGAGTAGGTGTGTGTCCAAACTTTTGACTGCAGCTGTATATTATAATAAATTCCCCAGAAAAAGGCACACCATTATACTGATACATTATACTGATACATTATACTGATACATTATACTGATACATTATACTGCTACATTATACTGATACATTATACTGATACATTATACTGCTACATTATACTGATACATTATACTGATACATTATACTGCTACATTATACTGATACATTATACTGATACATTATACTGATACATTATACTGATACATTATACTGATGCATTATACTGATACATTATACTGCTACATTATACTGCTACATTATACTGCTACATTATACTGATACATTATACTGCTACATTATACTGATACATTATACTGATACATTATACTGATACAGTGGTAAACATTATACTGATACATTATACTGATACATTATACTGATACATTATACTGATACATTATACTGATACATTATACTGCTACATTATACTGATACATTATACTGATACATTATACTGATACATTATACTGATACATTATACTGATACATTATACTGATACATTATACTGATACATTATACTGCTACATTATACTGATACATTATACTGCTACAGTCGTAAACATTATACTGCTACATTATACTGCTACAGTCGTAAACCTTATACTGCTACATTATACTGATACATTATACTGCTACATTATACTGATACATTATACTGATACATTATACTGCTACAGTGGTAAACATTATACTGATACATTATACTGATACATTATACTGATACATTATACTGATACATTATACTGATACATTATACTGCTACATTATACTGATACATTATACTGATACATTATACTGATACATTATACTGATACATTATACTGATACATTATACTGCTACAGTGGTAAACATTATACTGATACATTATACTGATACATTATACTGCTACATTATACTGATACATTATACTGATACATTATACTGATACATTATACTGATACATTATACTGCTACATTATACTGCTACATTATACTGATACATTATACTGATACATTATACTGATACATTATACTGATACATTATACTGATACATTATACTGCTATAGTAATACCTTATACTGCTACATTATACTGCTACATTATACTGCTACATTATACTGATACATTATACTGATACATTATACTGATACATTATACTGCTACAGTGGTAAACATTATACTGATACATTATACTGATACATTATACTGATACATTATACTGATACATTATACTGCTACATTATACTGATACATTATACTGCTACATTATACTGATACATTATACTGATACATTATACTGATACATTATACTGATACATTATACTGCTACAGTGGTAAACATTATACTGATACATTATACTGCTACTTTATACTGATACATTATACTGATACATTATACTGATACATTATACTGCTACATTATACTGATACATTATACTGATACATTATACTGATACATTATACTGATACATTATACTGCTACAGTGGTAAACATTATACTGATACATTATATTGATACATTATACTGATACATTATACTGCTACATTATACTGATACATTATACTGATACATTATACTGATACATTATACTGCTACATTATACTGATACATTATACTGATACATTATACTGATACATTATACTGCTACATTATACTGATACATTATACTGATACATTATACTGATACATTATACTGATACATTATACTGATACATTATACTGATACATTATACTGAACATTATACTGATACATTATACTGATACATTATACTGATACATTATACTGATACATTATACTGATACATTATACTGATACATTATACTGATACATTATACTGCTACATTATACTGATACATTATACTGATACATTATACTGATACATTATACTGATACATTATACTGATACATTATACTGCTACATTATACTGATACAGTGGTAAACATTATACTGCTACATTATACTGATACATTATACTGCTACATTATACTGATACATTATACTGCTACATTATACTGATACATTATACTGATACATTATACTGATACATTATACTGATACAGTGGTAAACATTATACTGATACATTATACTGCTACATTATACTGCTACATTATACTGATACATTATACTGCTACATTATACTGATACATTATACTGCTACATTATACTAATACAGTGGTAAACATTATACTGATACATTATACTGATACATTATACTGATACATTATACTGATACATTATACTGATACATTATACTGATACATTATACTGATACATTATACTGATACATTATACTGATACATTATACTGATACATTATACTGATACATTATACTGACTACATTATACTGATACATTATACTGATACATTATACTGATACATTATACTGCTACATTATACTGATACATTATACTGATACATTATACTAGATACATTATACTGCTACATTATACTGCTACATTATACTGCATACATTATACTGATACATTATACTGCTACATTATACTGATACATTATACTGATACATTATACTGCTACAGTGGTAAACATTATACTGCTACATTATACTGCTACATTATACTGATACATTATACTGCTACATTATACTGATACATTATACTGATACATTATACTGATACATTATACTGATACATTATACTGATACATTATACTGCTACAGTGGTAAACATTATACTGATACATTATACTGATACATTATACTGCTACATTATACTGATACATTATACTGATACATTATACTGATACATTATACTGATACATTATACTGCTACATTATACTGCTACATTATACTGATACATTATACTGATACATTATACTGATACATTATACTGATACATTATACTGATACATTATACTGCTACAGTGGTAAACCTTATACTGCTACATTATACTGCTACATTATACTGCTACATTATACTGATACATTATACTGATACATTATACTGATACATTATACTGCTACAGTGGTAAACATTA
This sequence comes from Oncorhynchus nerka, assembly GCF_034236695.1. Taxonomy (NCBI): domain Eukaryota; kingdom Metazoa; phylum Chordata; class Actinopteri; order Salmoniformes; family Salmonidae; genus Oncorhynchus; species Oncorhynchus nerka. Next base: position 4,199 of record NW_027034278.1, on the reverse strand, counting down.
TACTGATACATTATACTGATACATTATACTGATACATTATACTGATACATTATACTGCTACATTATACTGATACATTATACTGCTACATTATACTGATACATTATACTGATACATTATACTGATACATTATACTGATACATTATACTGCTACAGTGGTAAACATTATACTGATACATTATACTGCTACATTATACTGATACATTATACTGATACATTATACTGATACATTATACTGCTACATTATACTGATACATTATACTGATACATTATACTGATACATTATACTGATACATTATACTGCTACAGTGGTAAACATTATACTGATACATTATACTGATACATTATACTGATACATTATACTGATACATTATACTGATACATTATACTGATACATTATACTGATACATTATACTGCTACATTATACTGATACATTATACTGATACATTATACTGATACATTATACTGCTACATTATACTGATACATTATACTGATACATTATACTGATACATTATACTGATACAGTGGTAAACATTATACTGATACATTATACTGCTACATTATACTGATACATTATACTGATACATTATACTGATACATTATACTGCTACATTATACTGATACATTATACTGATACAGTGGTAAACATTATACTGATACATTATACTGCTACATTATACTGATACATTATACTGATACATTATACTGATACATTATACTGCTACATTATACTGATACATTATACTGATACATTATACTGATACATTATACTGCTACATTATACTGATACATTATACTGCTACATTATACTGATACAGTGGTAAACATTATACTGCTACATTATACTGATACATTATACTGCTACATTATACTGATACATTATACTGCTACATTATACTGATACATTATACTGATACATTATACTGATACATTATACTGATACAGTGGTAAACATTATACTGATACATTATACTGCTACATTATACTGCTACATTATACTGATACATTATACTGCTACATTATACTGATACATTATACTGCTACATTATACTAATACAGTGGTAAACATTATACTGATACATTATACTGATACATTATACTGATACATTATACTGCTACATTATACTGCTACATTCTACTGATACATTATACTGATACATTATACTGCTACATTATACTGATACATTATACTGATACATTATACTGCTACATTATACTGCTACATTATACTGATACATTATACTGATACATTATACTGATACATTATACTGATACAGTGGTAAACATTATACTGATACATTATACTGATACATTATACTGCTACATTATACTGCTACATTATACTGCTACATTATACTGATACATTATACTGATACATTATACTGCTACATTATACTGATACAGTGGTAAACATTATACTGCTACATTATACTGCTACATTATACTGATACATTATACTGCTACATTATACTGATACATTATACTGATACATTATACTGATACATTATACTGATACATTATACTGCTACATTATACTGATACATTATACTGATACATTATACTGATACATTATACTGCTACATTATACTGCTACATTATACTGATACATTATACTGATACATTATACTGCTACATTATACTGATACATTATACTGCTACATTATACTGATACAGTGGTAAACATTATACTGCTACATTATACTGATACATTATACTGCTACATTATACTGATACATTATACTGATACATTATACTGATACATTATACTGATACAGTGGTAAACATTATACTGATACATTATACTGATACATTATACTGATACATTATACTGATACATTATACTGCACATTATACTGACACATTATACTGATACATTATACTGATACATTATACTGACAATATATTATACTGATACATTATACTGATACATTATACAGTGATAAATTATACTGATACATTATACTGATACATTATATTGATACATTATACCGATACATTATACTGCATTATAATGATACATTATACTGGATACATTATACTGATACATTATACTGATACATTATACTGATACATTATACTGATATACTGATACATTATACTGATACATTATACTGATACATTATACTGATACATTATACTGATACATTATACTGCTGGTATATTGAAACATTATACTGATACATTATACTGATACATTATACCGATACATTATACTGATACATTATACTGACACATTATACTGATACATTATACTGATACATTATACTGATACATTATACTGATACATACCGCCATATACTGATACATTATACTGATACATTATACTGCTACATTATATTGATACATTATACTGATACATTATACTGCTACATTGCCACAGTGGCAAACATTATACTGATACATTATACTATACATTATACTGATACATTATACTGCTACATTATACTGACAGTGGTAAACATTATACTGATACAGTGGTAACCATTATACTGATACATTATACTGATACATTATACTGATACATTATACCGATTATATTGCCATGGTAAATATACTGCTACATTATACTGCTACATTATACTGATACATTATACTGATACATTATACTGTAACCGGATACATTATACTGATACATTATACTGCTACATTATACTGATACATTATACTGATAATATTATACTGATATTATACTGCTACATTATACTTATACTGCTACATTATACTGATACATTATACTGATACATTATACTGCTACATTATACTGATACATTATACTGATACATTGATAAACATTATACCGACATTACATTATACAGATACATTATACTGCTACATTATACTGATACATTATACTGATACATTATACTGATACATTATACTGATACATTATACTGCTACATTATACTGATACATTATACTGATACATTATACTGATACCGGGTAAACATACCGACACATTATACTGATACATTATACTATACATTACATTGGTACATTATACTGATACATTATACTGGATACATTATACGTTACATATACAGTAATTATACTGATACATTATACCGATACATTATACTGATACATTATACTGCCACATTATACTGATACATTATACTGATACATTATACTGATTACATTATACTGATACATTATACTGATACATTATACTGCTGGTAAACATTATACTGATATATTATACTGATACATTATACTGATACATTATACTGATACATTATACTGATACATTATACTGATACATTATACTGATACATTATACTGATACATTATACTGATACATTATAATTGTTATATTATACTGCTACATTATACTGATACATTATACTGCTACATTATACTGCTACATTATACTGATACATTATACTGATACATTATAATGATACATTATACTGATATTTATACTTGCCACATTATACTGATACATTATACTGATACATTATACTGATACATTATACTGCTACATTATACTGATACATTATACTGATACATTATACTGATACATTATACTGATACATTATACTGCTACATTATACTGCTATAATATATCAAGATACATTATACTGATACATTATACTGCTACATTATACTGATACATTATACTGATGCATTATACTGATACATTATACTGCTACATTATACTGATACATTATACTGATACATTATACTGATACATTATACTGCCAGTACAAAATTATACTGCTACATGGTAAACATTATGCTGATGCATTATACGATACATTATACTGATGCATTTATGCTGCTGCATTATGCTGCTACGTTATGTAATGCATTATACTGTTACATTATACTGCTACATTATACTGATACATTATACTGATACATTATACTGCTACATTATACTGCTACATTATACTGATACATTATACTGATACATTATACTGCTACATTATACTGCTACATTATACTGATACATTATACTGATACATTATACTGATACAGTGGTAAACATTTTACTGATACATTATACTGATACATTATACTGCTACATTATACTGATACATTATACTGATACATTATACTGATACATTATACTGATACATTATACTGCTACATTATACTGCTACATTCTACTGATACATTATACTGATACATTATACTGCTACATTATACTGATACATTATACTGATACATTATACTACTACATTATACTGATACATTAT
>NW_027034277.1:0-7697 GCF_034236695.1 Oncorhynchus nerka | reverse complement strand
TATGCAGGTGACTAACTTACTGCTAATTACATGGCTACAACTCACAGTAAAGCCTGTGGGGTCCCCTACAGGATAGCTCCCACATTACACACATAATCTCCTATGTAACCGAACACTGTGTGCCCGAAGAAGATCCTACGATGACGGACAGACAACTGAGCCAATGGCGGAAGACTACAGACTACAACCAGCTGAACCAATCCGGAGATCCGATCTTCCTAGGGTCAACCTACTTTCTGTGACGTATATAAGGGCTGTGCTGACTGTTTACGCTCTCTCTGCCTGCTGTTCCAACACGAACTAACGGAAGAGCCGTATTTACGTGTACCAGATATTCTCCCTCTGAAATAAACTGTCGCTTGTCGTACAATTTTAACACCTGGTCTGAATCGATCCTTAACCGGCTCACCCTTCTAATATCCTTTTATCAACAAGCACCAACTGTCATGGAAGGCTGTGTGATCATGCTCTCTGCAGCCGATGTGAGTAAGACCTTTAAACAGGTCAAAACATTTAAGGCCGCATGGCCAGACGGATTACCAGGACGTGTACTGCGAGCATGCGCTGACCAACTGGCAAGTCTCTTCACTTACACTTACACCCTGTCTGAGTCTGTAATACCAACATGTTTCAAGCAGACCACCATAGTGACTGTGGCCAAGAACACTAAGGTAATCTGCCTAAATGACTACCAACTCGTAGCACTCACGTCTGTAGCCATGAATTGCTTTGAAAGGCTGGTCACGGCTCACATCTACACCATCATCCCAGCAACCCTAGACCCACTCCAGTTTGCATACTGCCCCAACAGATCCACAGATGATGCAATCTCTATTGCACTCCACACTGCCCTTTCCCACCTGGACAAAAGGAACACTTATGTGAGAATGCTATTCATTGACTACAGCTCATCTGTAGATCAACACCATAGTGCCCTCAAAGCTCATCAATAAGCTAAGGACCATGGGAATAAACACGTGATAGAGGAATTTTAAATTCCTTTATGCTTTAATTGCCAAAATCAATTAGCACTCATTTCTAATTCATTAATGAATTGTAAGTTCATTAATTATGCATGAAGTAGATCGAGACCAGTCTTAAAAGTCAGGTAAAGAGCGTTTAATTCCAGAGAGTACTGAAGCATACACATTTTTCCACAGGTTATAAACTGAACATGACATCATCAGTTTATCCCCCCTCTCTCCGATTCTCACAAGAGCCCATTGTTCATCAGGCCTGGAACGTTTCCCAGACATTTCTTATCTGTCGGGCAACCCATAGCCTGCTTCCCCGTTAACTTCCCAAAAGGCCCAGACAATTAATTCATTCTGCTTACATTTTCAGTAACAGCTTAACCAATAACTTTTACTTTTCATACCATAACATAATAGTATTAGAATAAATGGTTCTAATCAATAATGTTTACATAATTGATCATCTAAACTATAATTTCCTCTAACAACACCTCCCTTTGATCAAATATTATACATTCAATTCTGCATCTAGTTTTATTTAAACATAAAGAATTAAAGTATAAACGACATAATCAACAAATCAATTATAAATGTTTATCCAACTCTTCACATTTCATCAATCAAATCCAACCTTAACTCCAACTGTTTTTAAACCTACCTCAGAATCATAACTCCTCTTTCAGGATTTTTTTCTTTTTCTTTTTACAATCTTTATTAAAAAACAGTTTAATCATTGAAACAAATTACAATCTAATTCCCTTCATCTCAACACTATTCTCATCGAACATAAATTCCCCCCAAATGACAGATTCAGATTCGTCCACTTCCTCTGTAGACATGCCTTCAGTCCTCCATGGGTCAGAACCTGGAATCGGCCCATAACGCACCATCTGTAGTGTCATTGATCTCTCCAGAGTCCTGGAAACAATAACTTTCATACATACACGCAATCAACCACGTACGTACAAGACTAACACAGTCACACCGGTTAAGGTGGCCCATAACACCACATTTTTCCATAAATACTGTCTACCCAATTTAGTTCAGAGAAGTATCCACCCCAGAGTTTCTGCCAACCCGTGAGCCAGGGTGGTCAAACCAGCTGAGGCTTCGGGCACTGATTCGTCCGGAGCCGTGCTACCTGGGATGTAAGACACGGTCCTGATTACCATGCCCACTTCCTCCTTTTATCTAATGCAATTCTATTCTGTCAGGTCTTCCAGCTGATTGCTTCAGTCTGTTCTACAAACCCTTTAATAACCCTTCTGGTAACTATAATTAATCCAGTCTACATTCTTATTGAGAGTAGACCACTCTAATCCTGCTAGTATCTGATTTCTTGCCTTGAACTCATCCGGCACACCTCGTGGAACCCCAATGTTATCAATATATACTCTTTCGCCAAAAGACCCAGATGGAGCATCTCTTCTCTCCCGTTTGGCTAACTTCATGTCTTGGTGTTGTATGAGTGTAAAAGCATTCCTAACCAGTCCAATCAGTCGGCAATACTGATAACAAACTCATTCCCCCGCACAACCACCAGATGTCGACACTGGCCCATTTTATTTTATTGAAGTCCCCAGAGTTCAACCAGCCTGTCAATTCAGACATGGTCTCGTCAGTGGTCATATTCTCTGTACCAACTTGGTTCCTGGGGATATAAATAGTGCAAATCAATACAACTGTCATTATTTGGCATTCCTGCTTTCATGAACAGCTTTACCATACATGCCATTCCCTTAGGGGAATTAATTCCGTTCAGTGGAAAAGGGATAGTTGTTAACTGGGGTTTAGCGTTCACACAGGCATAACATTCTTCTTTAGCCACTGATCTGGCCGTATATTGAATCCATTCCAACCATAAGTTGGACTCCCCAAACCCAGTCTCCACCTCTATAACTTAACTGGTCGAAGCCCACATACCATAACCCGAGGTCCTGAGTATTGACCGCCTTAATGTTAATTCGCACCTATATACAATACTTCCTTTGCTCGGGAACACAGTCCAAAACGCCAACCCTTACTATACTCCACCTGATCCCAAACTGAGTGTATGGGCTTACGAGCTAGGCATCCCTCAGTGTGAGCTATGACCTTGTGTCCACGATCAAGAATATGGTAGAAATCTGTAACTGCATATCTCTTCTATTTTGGAACAAAATCCTCACCGTCTAAAACCATGTGTCAAATTACCACTCTCCGCATATCTAGTAGGGCGTGCTGTATCAGGAATACGTCACCCACGATAAGACAGCTCAGACGAACAGCTTCCATGTGAAAGTCCCCACCTTCCTCTCAGAACACATCACTTAGCAAGAGCCAGATACATCTTCACTTCTAAGTGAACAAAAACAGGGGTGACAGGACAGGGAGAGGGTTACTTCATTCGCAGATACCCCCTGAATTCTGTTAATTCCAGTTCTCCTCCCGGAACACTGCTTCATTTGTTCGACAGCAAATATGTATCTTACCCCCCGCAGTGCAATATGAACTGGTGGCCCACGGACTGACTTGAGTGTCTCACCTGTAGTTCACCTGTAGTGCATAAATCCTTGGACATACAGGTTTGGTTAATAAAACAGTTTCTTATTCACAAACCAATTAACAATTTTTATTAGTTAATTATCCCGTAGGTCACATCCTATTCTAGAACACTATTTACCCATCCCCTTTTGTTACCTGGCTCTGCCCAGGTAACAACCTTGCCTTATTGTTATACAATGACTTAGATAAGATTTAGTGAATTATCCTTATGTCTGAAATTCCATTTAGGGAGTGTCCCTTTTCATTTTCCATGTCCAATTCTCACTTTTGTCTCCACTCAGTAACTTATCTACCCACTATGTTATCTTTGCTCGTCCTGGCCCCCCTTCTTCTAAAACTTCTCTGCTCTCCAACCTTCAAGGTCTCTGCAGTGCGGGGAGGGCTCCTCTGTCTGCCTATAGCTATGTTTCTCATGTTTTCCAAATTTGAACTACATGTCTCACTGTTTGGCTCCATCCAAACCCATGGAACCTCTCTTTTAGAAAAAAACATGTCTATGAGCGGCTTTTCTCCAAATTCCTTAATCATTCCATCTTAATCCTAACAATAATCCTAACTCCTCATAGATGTCCTATATTCCTGTTAAATATAATACTATTTAAAAATTTATAATCTAATAAATGCTAACCATATTAAAAATCCTTCCTACACTAACAAGCCCTCTCCTTGGGGACCCTCAGTATTCTATCTGACAATAACATGGATTTAATGTGTTGCAAGGTGTGGAATAAAACTTTGGTCCTGTAAAACAGAGTAAAGTAGAACAAAGCATTCTTATAACCCATCTGGTCCTCTCAGCTATTCTTATCCAGCACCAGGTGGGCACCATGCCCACCCTTCACGACAGAGAACAAACATACATAGGTCATCCTCAGTCAGTCTTATCCTCCCCTCAAAGCATGCTTCAACTCAGCCTCTCCAACTGAGCACAAGGTGGGCACATCATGCCCAAGCCTTCACCAAACATCTGTAATGACTTCTTAAGACACGGGTATGATGCAAGCAGCACATCACATCAATAACAAATAATACAAGACTTAGGGTCAGAAATCCAGTAACCACCATACCAGTATACTTACCAAACCAGGCTCCCAACCAGGTGGACAGTCAGACTCCTCTACCCCCGCCATGGTCCTCATCTCAGCAGATCATCAAGCCCGTTAAGGCCCTCAGATATACTACCATCTGGACTGGTGTTATTAGGGATATACGTACAACATTGTTCACCGAACATCTTGCAGACTCCCCCCTGACTAGCAAGAAGCATCCCCTAAGCAAGTCTATTCTGTATAAGACAGCCACAATTTGTCCCTACCATCAAAACCAGTCTCCGTGCCTAATTGATCAATAGCTGAATAGTCTAACATTAATTACCTGAATGGGATTTTTAACACAGTGGTGGCAGGTTCGGTCCAGGGGTGGTAGAGGAGTGTGTCTGGCCCCCTGGCTCATCTGAGACCTCTAGTTTTGGCAGTACCTTAATAGAAAACACACCCACCGTGTCTGTCCCGGTCCTTTGTAGTCCGGGGGTGTAAGTGCCTGCATCAGAGAGCTTAATAGTTTTGATGGTTAGTAGGATTTCATCACCTTTACAAAGTTCAACAGTACTCCCATGCTACCTTTAGATACAATTAACCCGATAACATTATTATTCAATGCATTACTTTTTCTCTCTGCCGCAAATGTCGTACATTTCGCAGTGTAAGGAATCCGTAATTTAATCCCCGATATTTAATAAATATGCATTCGCATTTCTCTCATGGCTCCTTTAATTTACTTATTTTGGTTAACTCTCATCCGTTCCGGAACAAAGAGTTCTACCTAAACCCGCCAGAACACACTGTTCAACTAAGTTAAATCAAACCCTAAAATTGACTATAACCAATAAACAAATAAACAAAACACTTTTATCTCAACTTCTGAAAGGTTACTCAAAGCCTCGATACACACACTAACAGCCATACAGTTTGCTCCGTTATTCCCAGTCTCTGGTGACAAAAGTGTCTCGCTAGTGACGTCATCATCAAGCGCTCAACCTGCCAATTCGTAGCGACTTCAAATGAATTGTAAATAATTCTTGTTCGATTAACCAAACCTAATTTTTCACATCGGTTCAAATCCTGAATTATAATTTACCACCCCAACCAACATCTCTAAATTCGCCAATTTTATAAAAGCTTTTCGATGGGCATAAATCATAATTGTCTCTTTGTTATCATTTAGAATCCATTTTGCTCTAAATACCTGTCTCGTCTTTGACTTAGTATTTTAATTACAACTCTATTCCCAATAATTCTGATGATCCCTTCACATCGTTCGTTTTAAATCTCTTGATGTATCATGTAACTTATTTTTCTATCTTCGAATTGTCGTCCCACAATATTTTTTCCACTGTCATGCACTCAAACCACTGTGATTACCGTGCACTGTCCCTTTAAGATAAGACATTTTATTTGTTCCCCGCAATGAGGACGGAATTCAGATCATTTTTAGAATACGTTACTTTTTGTTCAAATTCACTGGTGTTACCTTAACCAAAAATCAATAATCAGAAAAACAATCACAACTTCTTACGATTAAACTATTCTTACCTAATTTATAGTCCAAAGCGTTGCACTATATAGCCCCATTGAGTGTCTAGCAATTCCGTTGCTTGGCTATAGACACAAATCTGCCCGCCTTTGTAAAATATATATTCCCTATTCAGATTGAGTTCCCCCCATTTAACTTTAGGTAACTCTCTCTCTTCTATGATACATCTATTTAATTACGACTCCTATCTCAATACATTATTCCACCAGATCATTTTGGGCTGAAATAGCGTTTACATCGAAACTGTTTCGCCGTTATTTTTAATAACTTTTATCAATTCTATCTAGAACACATAATATCCGTTCAGTTATATCTTTTGCAAACACTGGCGACCGTATTTTTCAGGCAAAACATGCAAATAGGTCAATTACGATCTAAAATCAATTTTAGTTAAACGGGAACCGACTGCCGCGCTCACCACTCCCCTACCAGTACAATGGAATTGACTGAGACTCTCCGCAAATATACCCATTTTCACAGTTATCTGTATTTGTTACTCCGACATCTAGACAACAGAAAATAGCCCAAATTTAAACACCCAAACGTTTTCCCCCAGTTTAGGATTCTCATTCATTTTCAATTCTATGTGCGTGCAGTTCTATAAATTTGTAATTTACCGTTACTTAGTTACTTCTAGTTACTATTCTGCTTGCCTATGTGTGTGTCCCTTTAAAAATAATCAGTATGTATTTTCCATTTCGGTCGGGTGCGTTTCTCATGATTTAAGTTTAGCTCTTTTATGGAAATCTTACCAATAGCTTTGACTTTTGAAACAAACATTAGGTCTAACCTTACAACCATAAGCCCAGGGTTTGTAAAGCCCTAGTATTTTCCGGTTGTGTCAGAGGGCTTTTAAAGAACGCTAATAATCGTTATCTCACGCCACTATTTGTTAAACTTCCCTCTCGCCTGGAACTGTCATGTCTAAAGAATGGCTTTTATCTCATTTCTTTAGATTTAAGTTTCCCTCTCCTCCTTATTTGGATATTTCCCGTAGTATTAGTTGAATCGGGACGGTGATCAATACTGCCACTATTCACATGACCAATCCAGTTATCTTGCACTTGCCGTCTCTCTACGCCCAGTATTTGTACAAAATCACCGTCCTATCTCCCAGTACCTATTTAATATCCCTTCTTAATCTCGGGCTGGTGTGCCACTCATGACTAAGTTTTAGTTTATTTTCGGTAGTGCACCTTACCACAGGTTATTTTCGAACCTGCTTCAGTGTATATCGGTTATACAAAACCCAGTGTATGATGGTCATACATAACCTGTGGGAATAGCAAGGCCCCCATTATTGATGATTTCTGAAAATTTCAGAACATCAATTAAAGAGCTCAAATCCCCCCAGAATCGAGAATAAAGGCTACTTTACCTGCTGCCGGCTGGGAAAACATTGTTCGTTTGAATCTAGTCACCCTCCCTGTCCTCTGTGATAATACGCAGGCATGTTTCAATTTTAACCTCAATTCAGAGGTCAGGTCTTTAGTAAAACGAGTCAAAACTCGTCCGTGCACGATTTTCAGCGTATTATCTTCAGGCACAGTGAGCGTTATTTAGATCCGGCACATCGAAGGACCAAAT
>NW_027034276.1:0-7695 GCF_034236695.1 Oncorhynchus nerka | reverse complement strand
TATATTGTTAACTTTAGACCCTCCTGATATATTGTTAACTTTAGATCACTCCTGATATATTGTTAACGTTAGACCCTCCTGATATATTGTTAACGTTAGACCCTCCTGATATATTGTTAACGTTAGACCCTCCTGATATATTGTTAACGTTAGACCCTCCTGATATATTGTTAACTTTAGACCCTCTGATATATTGTTAACTTTAGATTCTCCTGATATATTGTTAGTTAGATCCCCTCTGATATGTGCGTTAGACCCTCCTGATATATTGTTAACGTTAGACCCTCCTGATATATTGTTAACGTTAGACCCTCCTGATATATTGTTAACGTTAGATTAAGATCCTCTGATATATTGTTAACTTTAGACCCTCCTGATATATTGTTAACGTTAGATTATATATCACTCCTGATATATTGTTAACTTTAGATTCTCCTGATATATTGTTAACGTTAGATCACTCCTGATATATTGTTAACGTTAGATTATATATTGTTAACCTCTGATATATTGTTAACGTTAGATCCTCCTGATATATTGTTAACTTTAACTTTATATTGATTAGATTAGATCCTCTGATATATTGTTAACCTTTAGATTAGATCCTCTGATATATTGTTAACTTTAGATCCTCCTGATATATTGTTAACTTTAGATTCTCTCTGATATATTGTTAACGTTAGATCACTCTGATATATTGTTAACGTTAGACCCTCTGATATATTGTTAGTTAGACCCTCTAGTTATTGTTACCTTTAGATGAAGATCCTCTGATATATTGTTAACTTTATACCCTCCTGATATATTGTTAACTTTAGATTAAGACCCTCTGATATATTGTTAACTTTAGATCCTCTGATATATTGTTAACTTTAGATCGATTAGATAACAGACCCTCCTGATATATTGTTAACGTTAGACCCTCCTGATATATTGTTAACGTTAGACCCTCCTGATATATTGTTAACTTTAGACCCTCCTGATATATTGTTAACCCTCTGATTAGTTAATAGACCCTCTGATATATTGTTAACGTTAGACCCTCTGATATATTGTTAACTTTAGACCCTCCTGATATATTGTTTACCTTTAGATCCTCCTGATATATTGTTAACTTTAGATCCTCTGATATATTGTTAACTTTAGATCCTCTGATATATTGTTAACGTTAGACCCTCTGATATATTGTTAACGTTAGACCCTCCTGATATATTGTTAACGTTAGACCCTCCTGATATATTGTTAACTTTAGACCCTCCTGATATATTGTTAACTTTAGATTCTCCTGATATATTGTTAGCGTTAGATCCTCCTGATATATTGTTAACGTTAGACCCTCTGATATATTGTTAGCGTTAGACCCTCCTGATATATTGTTAACGTTGACCCTCCTGATATATTGTTAACGTTAGATTAAGATCCTCCTGATATATTGTTAACTTTAGACCCTCCTGATATATTGTTAACGTTAGATCCTCTGATATATTGTTAACTTTAGATCCTCCTGATATATTGTTACCTTTAGATCCTCCTGATATATTGTTAACTTTAGATCCTCCTGATATATTGTTTAACTTTAGATCCTCTGATATATTGTTAGCGTTAGACCCTCTGATATATTGTTAGTATATTGTTAACTTTAGCCACTCCTGATATATTGTTAACGTTAGATCCTCCTGATATATTGTTAACGTTAGACCCTCCTGATATATTGTTAACGTTAGACCCTCCTGATATATTGTTAACGTTAGACCCTCCTGATATATTGTTAGACCCTCCTGTTAGATCCTCCTGATATATTGTGCGTTGGGCCCTCCTGATATATTGTTAACGTTAGACCCTCCTGATATATTGTTAACGTTAGACCCTCCTGATATATTGTTAACGTTAGATTAAGATCCTCCTGATATATTGTTAACTTTGGAGCCCTCCTGATATATTGTTAACTTTAGTTAGATCCTCCTGATATATTGTTAACGTTAGATCACTCCTGATATATTGTTAACTTTAGATCCTCTGATATATTGTTACCTTTAGATCCTCTGATATATTGTTAACGTTAGATCCTCCTGATATATTGTTAACTTTAGATCCTCTGATATATTGTTAACGTTAGATCCCTCCTGATATATTGTTAACCCTCCTGATATATTGTTAACGTTAGATCCCTCCTGATATATTATTGCGTTAGACCCTCCTGATATATTGTTAACGTTGGGCCCTCCTGATATATTGTTACCTTTAGATCACTCTGATATATTGTTAACTTTAGATCCTCTGATATATTGTTAACGTTAGATCCTCTGATATATTGTTAACGTTAGACCCTCCTGATATAAGATCCTCCTGATATATTGTTAACTTTAGACCCTCCTGATATATTGTTAACTTTAGACCCTCCTGATATATTGTTAACGTTAGACCCTCCTGATATATTGTTAACGTTAGACCCTCCTGATATATTGTTAACGTTAGACCCTCCTGATATATTGTTAACTTTAGACCCTCCTGATATATTGTTAACTTTAGATTATCCTGATATATTGTTAATTAACGTTAGACCCTCCTGATATATTGTTAACGTTAGATTAAGATCCTCCTGATATATTGTTAACGTTAGATCCTCCTGATATATTGTTAACGTTAGATCCTCCTGATATATTGTTAACGTTAGACCCTCCTGATATATTGTTAACGTTAGATTAAGATCCTCCTGATATATTGTTAACTTTAGACCCTCCTGATATATTGTTACCTCCTGATTATTGTTAGATCCTCCTGATATATTTTAACTTTAGATTCTCCTGATATATTGTTAGCCTCCTGATTAGATCCTCCTGATATATTGTTAACTTTAGATCCTCCTGATATATTGTTAACGTTAGATTAAGATCCTCCTGATATATTGTTAGGTTAGACCCTCTGATAGATATATTGACCCCCCTCCTGATATATTGTTAACGTTAGACCCTCCTGATACCTCCTCCTGATATATTGTTAACGTTAGACCCTCCTGATATATTGTTAACGTTAGACCCTCCTGATATATTGTTAACGTTAGACCCTCCTGATATATTGTTAACGTTAGATCCCCTCTGATATATTGTTAACGTTAGATCCTCCTGATATATTGTTAACTTTAGACCCTTGATATATTGTTACCTTTAGATCTCCTGATATATTAACTTTTCCTTATATATTGCTTTAGATCCTCCTGATATATTGTTAACTTTAGATCCTCCTGATATATTGTTACCTTTAGATCCTCCTGATATATTGTTAACTTTAGATCCTCCTGATATATTGTTAACTTTAGATCCTCCTGATATATTGTTAACTTTAGACCCTCTGATATATTGTTTAGATCCTCTGATATATTGTTAACTTTAGACCCTCCTGATATATTGTTAACGTTAGACCCTCCTGATATATTGTTACGTTAGATTAAGATCCTCCTGATATATTGTTAACGTTAGATTAAGACCATCCTGATACATTGTTAACGTTAGATATATTGTTAACTTTAGACCCTCCTGATACATTGTTAACGTTAGATTAATATTGACCCTCCTGATACATTGTTAACGTTAGACCCTCCTGATATATTGTTAACTTTAGACCCTCCTGATATATTGTTATCCCTCCTGATACATTGTTAACGTTAGATTAAGTTAATATTGTTAACGTTAGACCCTCCTGATATATTGTTAACGTTAGACCCTCCTGATATATTGTGCATTAGACCCTCTGATATATTGTTAACGTTAGATCCTCCTGATATATTTGTTAACGTTAGACCCTCGATATATTGTTAACGTTAGACCCTCTGATATATTGTTAACGTTAGACCCTCCTGATACATTGTTAATGTTAGACCCTCCTGATACATTGTTAACGTTAGATTAAGATCCTCCTGATATATTGTTAGCGTTAGACCCTCTGATATATTGTTAGCATTGGAGCCCTCCTGATATATTGTGCTGGGCCACTCTGATATATTGTTAACGTTAGATCCTCCTGATATATTATTATGGTTGGTCTCTGAGTATATTATTAACGTTAGACCCTCTGATATATTGTTAACGTTAGATTAAGATCCTCGATATATTGTTAACTTTAGACCCTCACAGTATATTGTTAACTTTAGATTCTCCTGATACATTGTTAACGTTAGACCCTCTGATATATTGTTAACTTTAGACCCTCCTGATATATTGTTAACGTTAGATTAAGCCCTCCTGATATATTGTTAACGTTAGATTAAGATCCTCCTGATATATTGTTAACGTTAGACCCTCCTGATATATTGTTAACGTTAGACCCTCCTGATATATTGTTAACGTTAGACCCTCCTGATATATTGTTAACGTTAGATCCTCCTGATATATTGTTAACGTTAGACCCTCCTGATATATTGTTAACGTTAGACCCTCCTGATATATTGTTAACGTTAGATCCTCCTGATATATTGTTAACGTTAGACCCTCCTGATACATTGTTAACGTTAGATTAAGATCCTCCTGATATATTGTTAACGTTAGACCCTCCTGATATATTGTTAACGTTAGACCCTCCTGATATATTGTTAACGTTAGACCCTCCTGATATATTGTTAACGTTAGATCCTCCTGATATATTGTTAACGTTAGATCCTCCTGATATATTGTTAACGTTAGACCCTCCTGATATATTGTTAACGTTAGATTAAGATCCTCCTGATATATTGTTAACTTTAGACCCTCCTGATATATTGTTAACTTTAGGTCTCCTGATATATTGTTAACGTTAGACCCTCCTGATATATTGTTAGCGTTAGACCCTCCTGATTTATTGTTAACGTTAGACCCTCTGATATATTGTTAGCGTTAGATCCTCTGATATATTGTTAACGTTAGATCCTCCTGATATATTGTTAACTTTAGACCCTCCTGATATATTGTTACCTTTAGATCCTGATATATTGTTAACTTTAGACCCTCCTATATATTGTTAACTTTAGATCTCCTGATATATTGTTAACTTTAGATCCTCCTGATATATTGTTAACGATCCTCTGAGTTAACTTTAGATCCTCCTGATATATTGTTAACTTTAGATCCTCCTGATATATTGTTAACTTTAGATCCTCCTGATATATTGTTAGATCCTCTGATATATTGTTAACTTTAGATCCTCCTGATATATTGTTAACGTTAGACCCTTCCTGATATATTGTTAACTTAGATTAAGATCCTCCTGATATATTGTTAACGTTAGATTAGACCCTTCCTGATATATTATTAACGTTAGATCCTCTGATATATTGTTAACTTTAGACCCTCCTGATACATTGTTAACGTTAGACCCTCCTGATATATTGTTAACTTTAGATCCTCCTGAATATTGTTAACATTAGATCCTCCTGATATATTGTTAACTGGGCCACTCCTGATATATTGTTCGTTAGATTAAGCCACTCCTGATACATTGTTAACGTTAGATTAGATCCACTCCTGATATATTGTTAACGTTAGACCACTCTGATATATTGTTAACGTTAGACCCTCCTGATATATTGTTAACGTTCGGTCCTCTGATATATTGTTAACGTTAGATCCTCCTGATATATTGTTAACGTTAGACCCCACTCCGCGATATATTGTTAACGTTAGACCCTCCTGATATATTATTAGCGTTAGACCCTCCT
Source organism: Oncorhynchus nerka (assembly GCF_034236695.1). Lineage (NCBI taxonomy): Eukaryota > Metazoa > Chordata > Actinopteri > Salmoniformes > Salmonidae > Oncorhynchus > Oncorhynchus nerka. The sequence continues at coordinate 2,009 of NW_027034276.1, read as the reverse complement.
GATATATTGTTAATGTTAGACCCTCCTGATACATTGTTAACGTTAGATTAAGATCCTCCTGATATATTGTTAACGTTAGACCCTCCTGATATATTGTTAACGTTAGACCCTCCTGATATATTGTTAACGTTAGACCCTCCTGATATATTGTTAACGTTAGATCCTCCTGATATATTGTTAACGTTAGATCCTCCTGATATATTGTTAACGTTAGACCCTCCTGATATATTGTTAACGTTAGATTAAGATCCTCCTGATATATTGTTAACTTTAGACCCTCCTGATATATTGTTAACTTTAGATTCTCCTGATACATTGTTAACGTTAGACCCTCCTGATATATTGTTAACTTTAGACCCTCCTGATATATTGTTAACGTTAGATTAAGACCCTCCTGATACATTGTTAACGTTAGATTAAGATCCTCCTGATATATTGTTAACGTTAGACCCTCCTGATATATTGTTAACGTTAGACCCTCCTGATATATTGTTAACGTTAGACCCTCCTGATATATTGTTAACGTTAGATCCTCCTGATATATTGTTAACGTTAGACCCTCCTGATATATTGTTAACGTTAGACCCTCCTGATATATTGTTAACGTTAGACCCTCCTGATATATTGTTAATGTTAGACCCTCCTGATACATTGTTAACGTTAGATTAAGATCCTCCTGATATATTGTTAACGTTAGACCCTCCTGATATATTGTTAACGTTAGACCCTCCTGATATATTGTTAACGTTAGACCCTCCTGATATATTGTTAACGTTAGATCCTCCTGATATATTGTTAACTTTAGACCCTCCTGATATATTGTTAACTTTAGATTCTCCTGATATATTGTTAACGTTAGACCCTCCTGATATATTGTTAACGTTAGACCCTCCTGATATATTGTTAACGTTAGACCCTCCTGATATATTGTTAACGTTAGATCCTCCTGATATATTGTTAACGTTAGATCCTCCTGATATATTGTTAACGTTAGACCCTCCTGATATATTGTTAACGTTAGATTAAGATCCTCCTGATATATTGTTAACTTTAGACCCTCCTGATATATTGTTAACGTTAGATCCTCCTGATATATTGTTAACGTTAGATCCTCCTGATATATTGTTAACTTTAGATCCTCCTGATATATTGTTAACTTTAGATCCTCCTGATATATTGTTAACGTTAGATCCTCCTGATATATTGTTAACGTTAGACCCTCCTGATATATTGTTAACGTTAGACCCTCCTGATATATTGTTAACTTTAGACCCTCCTGATATATTGTTAACTTTAGATCCTCCTGATATATTGTTAACGTTAGATCCTCCTGATATATTGTTAACGTTAGACCCTCCTGATATATTGTTAACGTTAGACCCTCCTGATATATTGTTAACGTTAGACCCTCCTGATATATTGTTAACTTTAGACCCTCCTGATATATTGTTAACTTTAGATTCTCCTGATATATTGTTAACGTTAGATCCTCCTGATATATTGTTAACGTTAGATCCTCCTGATATATTGTTAACGTTAGAGCCCTCCTGATATATTGTTAACGTTAGATTAAGATCCTCCTGATATATTGATAACTTTAGACCCTCCTGATATATTGTTAACGTTAGATCCTCCTGATATATTGTTAACTTTAGATCCTCCTGATATATTGTTAACTTTAGATTCTCCTGATATATTGTTAACGTTAGATCCTCCTGATATATTGTTAACTTTAGATCCTCCTGATATATTGTTAACGTTAGACCCTCCTGATATATTGTTAACGTTAGACCCTCCTGATATATTGTTACCTTTAGATTAAGATCCTCCTGATCCCAATGGTGGAACAAACTCCGTCACGACGCCAGGACAGCGGAGTCAATCACCACCTTCCGGAGACACCTGAAACCCCACCTCTTTCAGGAATACCTAGGATAGGATAAAGTAATCCTTCTCACCCCCTTAAAATATTTAGATGCACTATTGTAAAGTGGCTGTTCCACTGGATG